>NW_020450706.1:659022-759356 GCF_003343035.1 Apteryx rowi
CGGTTGGCGGCGGCGGCGGGAGCCGGGCGCGCGGGCCGTTCCCCTCAGCGCGCGCGCCGCCTTTCCCTCCCCTCCCCCCTTCCCCCCGTCCCGTCCCCGCCGCCATGTCGGAGGAGAAGCCCAAGGTGAGGCGCGGTGGACCCGGCTTCCTCCCCGCTGTCCCGGTGGGCCGCGGCGGGGCGAGGCCCGAGGCCGCCGGAGGGGGAGGCCTTTTCGGCGGGGGCTGCCAGGACGGAGGGGCAGGGTCCCCTGGTGAGGAGACTGCCCTGCCCCGCGACCGGTCCCCCCACGCATACACACGGGGTGTCAGGCAGGGCCAAGATGGAGGGCTGAGTGGGGGCGTCCCGTGCTAGAGGCAGCGTCGGGGAAGCGGGGTCCTGTGGAAGTCCCTTGAACTTCGTCGCTGAGTGGAAACTGCAAAATCGGCGGCTTTCCTGAGAGAAATTATTTAGCAATATGGTCATTCTCATCTTTGTAATGCTAGGAGCGTGCATAGTTCGTAAATAGGGAAAAACTGAAGGGAGAGTGAGTAGAGTTTGCACGGCTGCATGTCTCTGCAGTTTATTTTCAGGTGGCATCCAGGTAATAGAAGTAATCTCTATTACCTAAAGAGCTATGTAGATATGCTGAGATTTGTTCTGTGCTTAAACTCGTTCTGAAGTTTTTTACTTTTCCTCTATTGCCTGAATTGATAGCTGCAAAACTGTGAGGGTCCCCCCGCCCATATGCTGTGGAGTACATCCTCCCTTTATAACCAGGAAGAAAAGTTTCTGATGGTTGAGAGCTTTGTTGCTGTTTTTAATGGAGTCTTTAGATCACTTTTATTCAAAGTACTGCTTAGCTCACTGTATTCTGCCTCTTTGTCTATTTTTGTTCAGGAAGGAGTAAAAACAGAGAATGATCACATCAATCTAAAAGTTGCTGGCCAGGATGGTTCTGTGGTCCAGTTCAAAATAAAAAGGCACACACCTTTAAGCAAGCTGATGAAGGCTTATTGTGAGAGGCAGGTACGTACATCAGATGCTGCTTTTGCAGGTTATGGCTTGGTTCTGCAGAGGGTTCTTTGTGCTGCTTGTGACTCTTATCTTTTCATAAGGAAGAGTCCTTGGCAGTATGGAAATTCTACTGTTTTTCTTTCTGGAACRCTGTAAATATCAGCGTATCTGAGAGTGAATATGCCTGTTTGTACAGAAGCATAGGAGAGTAAAGATTTAGGATGCTAAGTCTAGACTCCCAAACTTAACTGACAAAAAAGATTTTAACATTTACGTTGATGAAAATTACCCCTTCCTCACTGCATGCTTCTAGATTTCTAAAATATTCCTGTGGCAATGATACCAGGAGTCAGAATTTCTTGAGTTCTCCTCTTGGCTCTGAGATTAATTTACTGTGTGACAGTAGGAATCTTTAGCTTCATAACCCTCAGTTTTATCATCTGTAAAATCTTTATTGACTTCATACAGTCTGTGTTTTCAGTTTAGAAAATGGCAGGAAAACAAATTGTAACGTGTTGTGACTCTTTTTGTTTATAAATTTTTTTCTCCTCCCTTCACCTGTCTTCCACTGCCTGCTCCACAGTTATGATTGCTGTATCCTACAGGTGGCAGGAAGCTGCTCTGTGTAGGAGTCTATTCTTTGGTGCCATCCTCAGTTATATGGAAGAGTGATTTACCCTGACAGCCCCATTCTTGAGTCTGTAGTTCTAAATGGTTGAACTACTTCTGCGCTGTATTAGGCGGCACAGAAAAAGGAAGGGTAGGAATGTGAATGGCTTCCAGAAGTGAAGTGAAATTTTGTTTGCAGGCATCACTCTGTATCCAATATATGTGGGATTCTTTCTTTGCTCACCTGAGCRCTGTGTTCTGCCCCGTCTCTCATGCCTGATGTTCCCAACCTGAGGGACATTATGCTACAAGAACTAAATACAGTATCATCTTAAAAGATGTATGGGGAGTTTTTCATCTATGTGATGGCATTATGTGTGATTGGAAACAAGTCCGAGTAGCGCAGGGATTTCAAAGGATTTTAGAGGGTGAAACAAAGACTTAGATCACTGAGGCAGAGAATAAAGACTGTATCATGTGATTAAACACTGTCATAATATGATTCCCTTGTGAATTTAACAAAGGTTTTAAGGGCAACATTAACTCATTAACTTAAGTCTAACACTTAAAAGCCCTAGTGTTTTTTCCGATGACTTTTCTAAGTAAAAATCTGCATAAAGGCCTGCAAGTTCTTTTTTCCTCAGACAATCTTTGCTTCGTGTTTCCTTTTCTTTATCAGAAAATTAAAAAACTAGAACCGGGAGAGGATGCCTGGCATGAATCAAAGTCTTGTGACTTAAATATGGGTAGTCAGTGTTGATAGATAGTTACATAGAAAGGTAACTGTTACAGTTTTTTGGAAGTCTTTTCTGTCAAATGAACTTAAAATACTGTTACTTTTCTGACTGCATAAGAAACAATTGTCATTCTTTTCTGTCCTGCCCTCTGAGACTTTATGGAATTGTGTTCTGATTGATCTCTTTTATATCTCTTCCTGTTAATATTTTTTTTTCCTTGACTTTACTCTTTCTTCCTTTCTGCCTTCCTTGAACTTAAATGTTGCTCTCTTGCTTGTAATTGACTTTTGATATTTGTACCTTGCGGAGCAGGTSCCAGAATTTAGATCAGAACCAGGTGCCAAACAAACACCTGTTATTTCATATAGTGTCCTTGCTGTGGCAATAGTTGCCTTGGGAAATCAATCTAAATAGCTCTGCTTCCTTAATTTATATAGTAAGATAGAGGTGTAAGTTTCCTGTCTATTTAAATCTTTTGAACCTTAATTTTGTGAGTATTTGTTCTGGCAGTAATGGGGTAAATGTTTTGTTTGCATTCAATAACAAAAATGTGGTATCTCAAATTAATTACTTTAAACTTGCAGGGCTTGTCAATGAGGCAGATTAGATTCAGATTTGATGGACAACCAATTAATGAAGCAGACACACCTGCACAGGTATGACAAAAAACCTTCAGTTTTATTGCAGATTGCTATAAAAATGTTTTGATGTCTGCACATAGATCAAAGTATTTCAGCCTCATTTTGATTATAAAACTGTTGTCATAAACTTAGAGCATTCCAAATAATTTGTCTAGGCTGGGATATTTTTCCGTTGAATTTTTTCACTACTGATGGTGGTGGCATTGTTGCTGAAATAGCTGGTACCTGAGTGCCATTGTGGATAGGGCCCCTGAATAGTGCTGGAGCTCTGTCTTCCTACTTCTGCTTCAGCCTGATTTGAGCAATTATTGCCCCTAAAGGCTGCTGCTGCTGTCAGCACTGGTAACACTGAGAATTTGGGGAATTTCTTGCATTGACAAGGCCTGTAGCAAGAATAGAAGAAACACGCTTGGCTGAGGTTCTTTATTGTAGAAGATGCTAAATTGCTGAGTTTGGTCTGACTGACAAGTGTGCTTCTAAAACCTGTTTCAGTCTTGGTGATACTCTGATGAAGACAGAGGAGGTTATGGGATTATGTTCTGCATGCAGCTGGCTGAAGTGCGTCCTTGGACTGCTTGCTAAAAGTGCTTAGCTTTCTAGGCTTACAGAGGTGATGCCCTCTCTGGAGTGAGTGATGGAAAGGGTTTAGTACAGCATTAAATTTGCACACTAAGTGCTTAGTTATTGGTACTGTTTAGGAATAGAGAATTAAATGCTTTTGTAACTATACAGCTGTATATTTCAAGTTTTATATTTTGTATATTAATCTAACAGCTGGAGATGGAAGATGAAGACACTATTGATGTGTTTCAACAGCAGACGGGTGGAGTGTATTAAGAAATGCCATCCTTTTGAGAAGAGGAATTTAAGGATCCTCATCACACCTCACTCCCTCATCTGTCCTTGGATTTGCTATTAAATAGTAAATGAACATGCCAATCACACAGGATTCTTCTAAAACTTAAGAGGACATTTACCAAAATTGCTTTCTTGTCTTTGACGTACTGCGTGTGCAAGTCAAAACATTATCTGCAGGGATTATATCTTAAATTGGGCCAATTTGATTTAAGTTCAGATTAAGTAATATGCGTTGTCTATCTGCTGTTATTTTATTTTTTTTATTTTACACCTGTGGCCTAAATATTCATCCACATTTTAGGGTGTGGAGTGTTCATTCCTGGCTCTTGTTGTTCTTGCCCCACAAATCATGTAAATAATTCAGTATATTTTCATGCCAATTGTGAGCTTAAAAGTTTCCTCTTAAAATGTGTCTAAGAGGAGGAAAAGAGCAGCTGACTTAAAAATTTTACTATGTGTTGCAAACACAGTTAGTTCAGAACTCTTAAGCCTATGACACAAGGCCTGTATATGCAGATACAATGCTTAGTATAGAGTTAGTTTGAAATATTGCAAATTTACATGTGCTTTGTCATAATATGATAAAGTTGACTGAAATGTACTTTTTTCATGCGGAAATGAGAATTCTCCTGAATTATTGTTGGAAATGGATTTATCAGAGCAGCTGGTCCAAATCTAATGCTCATGATAGAGCAGCAGTATTTTGTGTTCTGTAAGTCTATAAAAAAGAAGCCCGTCACTGCAACCTTACCAACTTATTAAGATGAATTTGTAACTTTCCTCTGCTCCCTTTAGTATGACTCCAGAAACTGTATCTTTATTTCTCAGTTGGTACTAGAAATATGCGGCCTCAGGTTTCTTTTTAATACTTGTCTTTAGTAGATAAACTTGATCTATAAATGAGAAAAAAATACACTTTTAGTGTCACCAAGCTGTATGTGCAGAAAAGCTGTCAAGAGCCTGGTAAGCAAGGAATACATGTATATGTGTGTGTGTGCGTGCGTGTGTGTGTGTGTGTATATATATATATATATATAAAAAAAACTTGCAACAAATTTCTGCTCTACTCCTTCCCAAAATGTATGGAATTTTAAATGCATTTGTGTGATGAGTTTGAGCTCCTTATGAAGTGTGAAATCTATTTCAAGTGAATTTTTAAAAAGGCCATCCTATTATCCTTCAATAGGTTGTCCATTGCTGCTTGATGAGGTCATTATCTGCCTTTTATATTTACCTGACCAATTTGACAATGTTAGATCATCTCCTGCTCGCTTGAAATCTCGCTGAAAAGGTCCTTATTTCCTTTTTCATTTTATTGTATGTGGGTTAGGGTGGGATATCCTGTAGATCTCATTGTTTATTCACCAATTTGTATATTGTTTCTTGTCCTTTACTATTGTATACAGTAAATATAGTTTGGTACTCTGTCTCTTGGTTTACGCTTAATACTGCTGTGTTCCAGTTGCCTTTACTTGCTATTGGGCTGCTGAAGTGCTGTTGTTTTCTTTCCCTGTGTATCTTGAAAGCCTTACGCTTATAATACAATTATGCTGAGTGTGGTTGTGCAGTTCATAATATGCATATGTCCAGGATGGGTAGGATTAATGTAAAGGAACATCTCCTTCAGATGATCATTCAAGGTGTATTACTGCCTACTGAGGAGGAATATCAATTGAATAGGGCTGTTTACACAGCAGTGGTATATTTGGGTTCTTCAAAGATCAGCTTTGGAAACTTTCTTAAGATTAAAGAAAAAAAATACACAGCTAGGGATAAATCACTTGAGTGTTTACTAAACAACTCCATTAGCAACAAAATTCCAGGCTTACTGAGGCTTTTTTCTGTGCAATAAAACTGTTTGAACTTTTTTTTTTGTCTCTCCCCTCCCTTCCCCGTGAAGCAGCTGTGCTTTTTTGCCTCTTTTCCTGCCTGCAGTGTCTTTTCTAAAAGAAATCATACAACCTGGACAGGCATCTGAAGAAAAAATCCTGCGTGCGCTATTTTCTACTCTGAGAGAAGTTTACTTGGTGACTTCTGGCAGAAGTTATTCCATGTGGACTGCTTTGTTGTCTGTAGTCAGGTCAGTGCAACCTACCCTTGGCTTTTATGTGCCTAATCTGCTTTTTGGAAACATTTTTAGTGGTGGTGAACAGAGTAGTTGGCGCTGAGGAGGACGAGACACACGAGGAGAAAGGCCAGGAAGGAGCACGAGCACTTTTAAAAGAGGCGCTACCTTTGTGCCTTATCTCCACGTCAGTCAATGTTCACTGCCTTAACCCCCCCTAGGTGTATCCGAGGGGGAGAGGGACCCTGTCGGTTTGAGGCTGTAACGGTCCGGGGACGGCAGCGGCCTCGAGCGCTGCCCAAACCCGAGCGGGCGGCAGGGGGCAGCGGCGCGCGCCCGGCCGCCGCTCTGCGCCTGCGCGGCCGCCGCGGCCCCGCCCCGGCCGCGGGGAGGACTTGGCCCGAACCATAGAGGAGGAGCGGCAGGCTGCCGGCCTCTCTAGGCGCCTGCCGGAAGAGCGCGAGGCTGGGCGGGGCCGGGGCGCTGCGGTCGGCCCGAGGCGGGGAGCGCGGCGGCGGGCGCCACCATGGCGGGGACGGCGCTCAAGCGGCTGATGGCTGAGTACAAGCGTGAGTGCGGCGGGGACGGGGCTCGGCGGCGCCGGGCTGCTTTCGCGAGACTCGGGCTGCGCCGCAAAGCCCCGGCTCCGGGAGTCGGGAGAGCGGCGGGGGCCGGGCCGTACTGCCCCCTGCCGGCGGCTGGGCGCGGGGGGGGCTGGGGGGCCGAGACCGCCCGGGGCAGGCTGTGGAGGGGGGGGGCAGCCCTGGGGGGTTGGCTGGGTGTGGGGAGTGGCTGTGGGGCAGCAGCAGTCCCGGGGAGGGTGGCTGCGGAGCGGGAGCAGCCCGGGGGGGGGGTCAGAASTACCTCTGGGAGGGTGACTGTGGGGCAGGAGCACCCCGGGGGGGGGAGGGAGTGTCTGTGGGGTGGCCGGTGCCTGTGGGGCGGGGGACTGCCTAGGTAGCGGCAGCCGTCGGGGGGGGCTGTTGCTGAGGGGCAGGAGCAACTCCGCTGTGGAGTAGGGGGTGGCTGTGGGGTGGGGGACAGCCTTGGGTGGGGGCTGGCCGTGGGGCAGGGGCAACCCTTGCGTTTAGCTGTGTGTTGGGGGGCGGCTGTGAGGCGGGGACAGCCCTTGCCTCTGGCTGTGGGGCAGAGGCAGCCCTGGAAGGTGGCTGAGGCGAGCRGAGGGGACTCGGGGAGAACAACCCAGGGTGGGGGGATGGCTCGAGGGAGGGAGACAGCCCCGTGGGGTGAGGACAGCGCTGAGGGGTAGTGCTGGGCCTTGGGGCCACCTCAATCCTGGCCCCAACCTCCCTGCGGCCCCTTCTGGCACGATCCTGCTTCAAACCAAAAGGGAAACAGCGTGCAGAACCTCCCTCCCGAGCCCGGGTAGGTTTGGGGACTGGGCTGCTGAGGAGAGGGCGATGAGGCGCAGGTGAAGCAGAGAGCCGGGCAGGGCTGTGCTGTGGCCTGAGCGGGGCGCAGGCCCTGTCCCTCTGTCCGTCCGGTGGCCCGGGGGGGACCTCGCTGTGCCCGGCCAGTGCTTTGCCAGCTTCCTGTCAGCTGCCCTGCTGGATCAGCAGGGCTCTGCCTGCAACCTTTATGCAGATGCTGTGGTGGGGTGGGGGGATTAAATGGTGCTGAAATCTCCGAAATGTGAGTGTGAAAGAGGGAAGTGAAGAATGAATAAAACATCTTTCCTCTTTGAGTGTTTTTTTTTTTTTTGGTGTTTTCAGCCACGTGCAAGTTGTTCTTGCTCTTTTCTATTTCTGCAAATCACAGGCAGATGTGGGAGACTATCCCGAGCAATGAATCTGTGTGTGAATGGTAGTGCCAACACACCGTGTTTGGCTTGGCTGGCATATGTGTTAGCTGTTTAAGCTATGAAACTGAGAGGTAGTTTAGGCACGGTTGACATGTGCCTGGAATTTCTTGGTATAGGGAGCTTAGTCATGGTGGAGGTCTGGAAATCCTGGGCAAGTAGCCAAATTCTTTTATTTTTGTCAAGTTGTATTTTCCAGGTGGAACAAAATGCAGCCGGAGAAGCCTCTGTCTCATAGTTTTGTTACCTGGGAGATAATTAGATGCTTGGTTGAGAGCTTAATGGAATTGCTGCAGTTAGGAAAAGCATTTAAGCTGGAATTCGGCGATGAATGACATAGACTTGTTTGTTTGTTAAAAGTCTGTTTGAGATGTGACTTGCTGATAGAGCCCCAGCTGGAGAAATTTGCTGTGCCAAGTGACTGGTATTCTTCCTGCCAGTCCCACCAGAGGGAGCAATAAGGCTGTTTCATTTTCCTGCTTCTCTGGGCAATGTAGCACTACAGGGACTCGTCTGATTGCTGCAAGGCCAATACGGATGATCTCCTTACCTGTGCGCTTGCAAGGTGTCTGAAGGCGACTTCCTTTTGCAAGAGAGGCAGTTCTTTTTTGTTTACCTAGTCGTTTTCAGGTTTTGAAATTATGGCTTTTATATAAGGCAAGGAAGCAGAACAGGGAAAAAAAAAGAAAAGAAAAGAAAAAACAGGTTGTGAGGTAGTGTTTTTGCTAGGTGAAAGATGGCATTTGGCTGTGAGGATTGGTCTTCTGCTTCATGGTTCAGTGAAGATTATTTTCAGGGCTTCCGAGGTTGGCCAGGGATGAAGAATTGTTTCCCATGGTACCATCATTTGGAGGAAGAATTATCTTYGGTCTGTGAAAGGCAGCCGGGTGTTTTTCTAGATGTGTGCTTCCTGACACAGCAGTGTGGGTCTTCTCAGCCCATTCTGCAGTGCACATGTCTCTAAAGTTACCATCGCACAGGCATTTGGGGGGATCAGGGCCAGCATGGGATCACAGCCACACGGACTGCTGTTGCTCATGGGAATGAGCAAGCCCTGTTGGTGCCATTGTACGGGTTAAGCTTGTGCTGACACTGTGTCCTAGAAACCTGCATTTTTCTATCACCATCCAGAAGCACTGACCTAAAAGCCAGCAGCAAAAAGACCTGGCCCTGCTTTTATCTGTTCTCTTCAAGAAACCCCCTCTGTCCCCAAAAGCATTTTTGATCCTCTGTTGTCGAGCAGCTCTGAGATCTTATTGGAATGTCACATATGAATGAATTGTTCAGGGATGTAGCATCAAAAAGAATTGGACTTAATGTTAGAGGAAGGCATTACATGAATCATCCCTGAACAGTTGCTGGTGTAACTCTTATCATGAACTGAGATAACATCTTGTTTGTGATCTTGTTTTATAATTTCCCAACTTTAATCAAATATACTGCTACGAAAAATGAATGTAACCCACAATGACTAACTGTACAATACTTCTGGAGACTTGAGTTAGGGAAGTAGAGTAAACCTAAATGTTCAGTTTCTGCTGCTGTCTGGAATACCCTGTGTTATGTGTGCACTTCCAGGATTACGTTATGTTCTTTTAATGGGTGTTTTGTCAAACTGTGCTACAAAACACAGAATCAAACCTCAGGTATAACCCTTTCCTAGTATCCTACAAAAGACCAGTTGTAGCTCTTTAGAAGTTGTCCTACCTTGTAGAGATTTTCAGTGCAAATATTTTGAAAAAATAAAAATGTTTCCTAGTCTTAAGTAGATAATTCTACCTCTTTTTGCTTTTCTCTATACTAATTACGAGGCAACAGGACCATAGACTGAGACTTGGCTTTGCATGACCTTTCAACTGCCTTCCTCAAGATGCTTGTTCCTTGTGCTTATGTACGTATAGTGTGGCCAGTGGCAAAAGGGCGTGGGGAAACCGAGGTAGCTTAAAGTGACCCCTTCCTCCCTGCCTCCCATGTTAGATGAAATCTGTGTTCTGTTTCACTGCGCAGCTTCACAAAAGTTTTTGCCTGCAGAGGAGACAGGCTTCAGGCAAGAGAAGGAGTTGCTTCCATTGACGGCATTGCTGATCGGTTGGTTTAAAGTGCATGTGAAACTGCAGCCTGAGATTAAGCAGCATCAGTGTTGGAGAAGACTTTAAAAACAGATGTGTTTACATATATATATGTGTGTGTGCGCGTGTGTCCCCACAATTATTTTCTTTATTTTTTTTTCTTTCTCTCCTTCCCTACCTCTTCCCTTTAGTTATTCCTAGTTGTGACAGAAATAGGTTGGCGATCAATGCCTTGCTGATAGGTGTATTTTGATTACCAGTTCTCTAATTCTTTCCTTATTTATTTGGTTTTAGTTTTGGCCTTTGATTTTCTGTGTGTGCGTGTGTCTGTGTTTAGATCTGTTTAGTCTTACCTTCTGTGAAAGATGCTTTACTTTATGAGGAGTTTCAACCTGTTGGAGCCCAAATGTATTATTTCCTTTGGGGAGATGCTGTGAAATCACTCTATTTTCTCTTCCTTGTGGAGAAGGAAAGGAAGATGGGTAAAAGGCTGTGGGTAGCCAGTGGAGATARATTAATCTTTTGTCCTTGTTTAGATCTTTATTCATGTTTTTGGAGTGTGTTGATTTTTTTTTTGCTGTCTCATCTCTATTTTTATACACTGCCAGAACTAATTTAGGTAAAGCATTCAAAAATAAGAAACCCGGACTTAACTCATATTAGGGCATACATTTTGGTTATTAATTCTAAATTTAGAATAATTAATAGTGTTAAAATCTGAAATTAGTCTCTCAATAGGAGCTTATACTTAGGAGACTTAAGAGATGGAAACCCTCTTTTTACCTTTGCCACTGGCTTGCTGCATGATCTTGAAGGTATCTTGTCACTCAGTAAATTTGTAAAATTTGAAATACAGACGCTTTGAAAACATTAAGTCAAATTTATAGATATGCAAGAATTACAGTTCTGTGCACTATATAGAAAAATATTTCCTTTCTGGTACAAGGAAAGAGGTGTTTGAGCTGTGGGACATAGTGCTAACAGATACTTTTAGTCCTTCTGTGCTCTCARTAATATCAGATTTAAGTATGGTAAAGAACAGTCAGAATTAAAAAAAAAAATACTGAGAAGGCACGGACACCTTCCTTCTACAGAGCAAGTCTGGTGCTTCAGTCAGTGCTTCTTGTTCCTATCGTTGGGAGAGGGCTCGTGTGGAGCTAGAAGAAAGCTCCAGCTGGGTGGAGGGTGATTAGCTCCTCTCTCTTGGGGGGGGGGGGGGAGTGATGAAAGTTTATAGTAGGACTCTGCAGCTGTCACTGCTAAACCACTGCTTTGAAAATGCTCTTTTTTCCCCTAAGCATAGCATTTAGGAAATGTCTCTGAAATTCAACACCAAATAAAGTAAATCATGAAGTCTATGAAAGCAGGCTGTAAAAAATAGGATTTAAAACAGAGGGTTCACTTACAAATGCTAATTCCAATAAACAGAGCGCGCAGCTGAGCCAGTTTTCCGCAGTCAGATCCAGCAGACTGAGCCTGTGCGGGGTAACCCGGTTCAGTGAGCCAGTCAGCAGTTTTTCTGTGACTTTTTCTGCTGAAGCATTTATCCCTTTGCCTATATGGTTGCTAGGTCAGATGTGAGGGATGTGGCAGGAGTGCCTAGCTGAGGACGGAGGGGAGCGCTCCCCTGTGCATACACTTCTGTGTAAGGTCACATTACCTTAGGTGTCATTGTCTGTTCTGACAATGAAATGCTGAGTCAGAGAAGAGGGAATAAAACTGGGAATTTCGTGCAGAGTAGGAAGAAAAAACTGTGGTTTTCAGCATCTTAGTCCAGACCCTGTCAGGTACTGATGCGAGTATGTGCCCCTAGTATTTCCTGAGTCTTGTGCATTTTATCACCTTGGAGATGTGCCAGACTGTTACAGTTTTTAAATGCATACTGTTGAACTTCTCTTTTAAGAATATGATCGGTCTTTTTAATTAACCCCTTTAACAAGAGGACATGTTTTCAATTCTCTCCTTTTCGCCAAGATGCAGTTGATCTGTAATGACTCCATAGTGAGCAATGAAATGAAAGGGAGGCATTGACTGTGTGTGCACCCAAAGCTGTATTGAGTTCCTGATAGCAGCACTACAGTACTGTCGGTTCTCTATTTCGTTCAGACTCAGTGTAAAAGCAAAGCTTTACTTTAAACTGTAGCTCCTGTCTTACAGGCTGAGACTTCGTTGTGTTTGGGTTTGGAAGCAAATCCCCTGACGACATGCAGCAAAACCATCCTGCAAACCAAACGAATCCAAACGAGATGCCTTGTGGAGGATGGGAAACTGGAAGCTCTGCTCCAAAAGCTCTGCAGTGCTTAACAGAGACATTCCAAATCCATGCGGGCTCCTCCAGCATGCACCTAACACACACATCTGAGTAGAAAGCTCTGCAATCCCCAAATTCCCAGTGACACCCTGAAGTGATTTTCATCATGTATTTATACATGGCCTAGTGCATTATCTGCCTTCCTTTCTGCCAACTGCAGCTCCTGCGTGTGACTCTGTTGCTCCTTTGTATTCCACAGAGACTTTTTTTCTCGTGATAGCTTTTCCCTTAACCTTTTCAACCCCCCTTTTTTTTTTTTTTAGATCCCTTTTCTGTCTTTCCATTTGAACCTTTGTCCATATTGTCTGCTAGTCCTTCAGCCTCTCAAAGGTCCTTAAGAGGACATTGCTGATGACAAACCAGTTCCATGAGAAGCCTGAAAGCTTGCCTGGTGGTGTAGGATAATCAAAGGGTGGTATCAGGAGGCTGTTAATCTCATGGATCCTGTTGATTGTGACACTGGTGATTAGTGCTATGTAAAATTCAAGCATGGGAAGGTGGTGGCAGAAACAGGTTAACCACCTGATGGTAGCAGGTGGGGGAGTTGTGATGCTCTGCAGGATGATAGCTGCTCCCTTGATCCTTGTGGGGTCCCAAAGTTTCAGGTGAGGATGACAGTTGTGGTGCCAGCTCATGGCAGGAGGGCCTTTCCAGTGCCCCCTGTGTCTGAAAGCTCAGATCCAGTTGTCCCAAGGATCATGAGGTTCCACTCATCTGAGGTTTTTCTCCTGGACCTGCAGTCACCAGTCAACCATGGGCAAGGAGCTGCAGCACCAAGGGCTCCTGCAAAGTCTTGCTCCTTGGAGAAAAGGGGATCTGAGGAGGTGGTTCTCAGTTTGTTCAGGCCATCTTTCTGTTGTAGCTTCAGGATCCCCTCTCATTTTCCCCTACAGCTCCTTGTGGCAGATGTTATCCACTCTCAGCATGGGGAGAGAGGTCAGGCAGCTGGTCCTGGGTGTTACCCAGAAATGGCACAAGAAAGAACAGAAATGAAGTGTCAGTGTGGGAGTCATTTAGGTGGTGGTGGCTGACACTGACATGCTGCTGTCATGAGTGAGACAGGTAAGAGGACAGCATGGCCTGGCATTTGCTACAGGGGAATAGCTTTCCCTGAGAACGTTTTAAACCATGCATGTAGTGGGGACCTTCAGTCCAGAAGGCTAAACTAAAGCTGACATGACATTAACCTGGACCGGATATAGTGGGGAAGGGAGGACTATTAGGTCTGCTGATCTGCTCCTGTTGTGCCCTATTACTTGCTGAGAAGCTGTAGAGGGACTGGATGTCTGAAGAGCCTGGGAACGGAGCAGGAAGCTCTTTGGCCTTAGCTGACTAGCTAAAATCTTCCTGCAGTGAAAGGATAAAACAAATGCTCTGATCATGTGCCTGTTGTTGCTTGCTTAAAAAAATTGGAATTCTCCTCAACATTCCTTGAAAATTGCCTCATTTTGACTTCTATTTTGGAAGCTCTGGTGAGACTAAAGCAGCTAATACCTTGCCAACTACTAGCAATTTGTGCTTTGTAGCTCTTGAAAGCTGTGCTTGCAATTTGAATTGTTCTAGGCTGATCACACACAGGGTAGGATGTGACCATGCACCTGTAAAAGGAGTTTTTCCTTCCTAAATGACTAGGTATCCTAGCAACTACTCAAAATCAAAATCAGAGCTAATGTGCCCCTTCACTTCCCAGTTACTGCTTTGTCTGATCCTCAAGRATGCCAACCGCTTTTGCTTATCTTGGAGGGGAGAGATGAGCAAGGTGAGGTGGAGAATTGAACCTCCGTCTTCCTAAAACCTCTTTGCTCAGTGGGATTTCGCTCTTGCTTCCTATTGCTCTGGTTTCCTTCAGGGGAGGAGAACCGTAAAGAAGACCCTTGGTCTAGCTTTCAACTGCAGGTGACGAAGAGAGGATATTGTCAGGCAACAGAGAAGGCTGCTTCATAGCTCTGCCAGTGCCGGGTCTGAAATGATGATGCTCCTTAGGTTTTCGAGTGAAATCGTGTGATATATCAGAGGGATTATTTTATAGAGACAGCCACAAGATGGAGCAAAATAGTTCCAGGAGCTCCCAAGTTTAACATCTCCCTATTTCTTTTTGAAAAACATGTATGAGAAAAGCTGTTCAAGAGACCCAGCTATCCAGCTGAAAAAAGCTGCTCTTTAATGTCATTATTCTCATATTTGGGATGTAGTCTGAAACCATGATACTGAGCTTCAATCCGTTGCTGTGCTTCTGAACTTAAATGAGGAGAGGTTTGTGCCAAAGTTAATTGCGATCTGAATGAACTGAAGAGTTTTGCGCTCTCTCCTGTCAGCGTATCTCAGTGCTTTCTAAAACCAAAAATCCCTTAACTATTTTGAGACAAGAATCTGTGCACAGTTTTGTGCAGCGTTACCCGCAGTTTTCATTTGTAACCAAATAAGCGTTAGGGTAAGCGTCTCACTCATTGGTTCCTGATCTTTTTTCATTTTCCCTGGTTATGTGTTCATGCTTGTTTACACACATGGGGATGTGCGTGGTGTTTTCTGTGATTGCTTTTTGTGTGTTTTGGGTCACTGCCTGACCACAAGCGATCGATTGGGAAACACTGTTCCGGATAAGCGCTTCTGAGCCCTTACTTAAGTTGGCCTAATTACTGTCACCTCCTCTGATCTGACACCCTTGGACCTCTGCCTGCTCACACCTCGCCTGCGGGCTGCCCTGCCTCCAGCTCAGAGCTGTCTAACTAGTGTTCAGCCCCCAAATCTTTGGTGTGCCTGTGCCCAGCTGAACTTCACCTTACGAACACTACCACCCCAAGTGACTCCAGAGACTGGCAGTAAGGAAAGTTGATCCTCGTTACCCTAGATAGTAGAAAAAAAAAAGTTATTTCATCTGCATGCAGGATGCTGTGCTTCAGCAGGCTGGGAGGGAGGTACTGATGCTGAAGCTGATGGTAGCTGATGATTTGGGAATTGTATCAGCTTCCCGCAGAAACTGAGGATAGATTAATTGAAACTTGCTGTGTATGGTCATGACTGCTTTGTTTGTTTGGTCTCTTTTTTTCTTGCATTTTCCAAGCCAGGCAGAGGGAGTCAGATTAGATCCAAGGAGCACAGGTGCTTGTCAAATCTCTCTTCTGCTCCTACACATTTTTGTGTTGCATTTTGTGTTTTGAATTAAGATGCTGTCAAGGATGAATCAATGCAAAATGCTTACAGAATACAAATCTCTTTCTCTCCAGGTTGTTGAGTTTGCACCTCCGGATGCCAGGCAGTGCTCTAGGAGAAGCACGTTTCCCATGCTTTGTGGAAAGAGAGTTGTTCTGGCCTTCCTCCCAGTTTCAAATTGTTGCCCCCTGGAAAACTCATTTTAAGAGCCTGAAAAATCACAAGACCACAAACAATTTTGTTTAGAAACTTAAGTCTTGCATGAAAAAGTTAAATTGTCAGCAGTGGGAAACTAGGCCTTCTGGTTTTTAAATCTTGCCCAGTAAAACACGGCAAGGCATTCTGCCCACAGTGTTCTCAAGCTTTCTTCCATGGGTGTCTGCTCCTAGAGCCTTGGTGCTGAGCTGCGGCGATCCAAGCGCCGGCTGAAACTTTCAGACTTGGAGGTGCCTTCATGTTAACCCTCCCCGTGTTTTTTTTTTTTACAGAACTGACCTTGAATCCACCAGAAGGGATAGTAGCAGGTGAGGAACCGAACAGAGTTTGTGCACTGTGGAGTTGTAGCCTTACCTGCTGGTAGCTTTAAACATTGTTTTGTTTTTTTCCCTATAGGTCCTATGAATGAAGAGAACTTCTTTGAGTGGGAAGCTCTGATTATGTGAGTTAATGCCATTTTGTATCTGAAATCAGCACTTGTAGTCTATGATTAGCTTTCAGGAGAATAAGAACGTAAAAAAGAAAATCTTAATTCTGCATAACATCGACTTTGGCTTGCCTTTGCATGGGAACTTTGTGTCCACCCCAGACTAGGAATTATATTTGGAATTTAAACTGTGGCAGGGGCATTACTGGGCTTGAGTGGTGATCTGTTGTGCTGGCCTTGTATAGATGTTATAATAAGAAACATTTGGCATGTGTAACTCTCAGATTTTACAGGAATCACCATTTGGGCTCCATTGAATTATGTTACATGTACAAACACTGTAGGAAACAATAAATTGTTTGTAGATTACGCAAACTTGTTGGGAACATTGCTCACCTGCAAATGCGGGATAGGTTTTCTCATATTCTAACTAGAACAAAATATACAGCTTACCAGTGACGGGAGAAAAAAAAATCAATGTCTAAAATTAGTTTACTTATTCAGATTTCTTCTAGAAAAAAGAAGGGGGATAGATCTGACAAAGTATTCAAACTTTTTAAAAAATTCTTTAAAATCTTTTAAAATTCTTTAAACTTCATGAATCAGCTGATGTTGAAAAGAGATTGTGATGCAGTAGTTTCATGTAGAAAGCTCTGGCTCACTAGCTGTTGTGTTTTGGGAGGGTGGCAAAGACTTCTTTACAAAGCCTTCTCCTCCTCCTCCTCCTCCTCCTCCTGAGCTGATGAGTATGGTTGTTTGCAGCAGGATTTAACTTGAAAGGAGGTAATCTTCCAGACAATCTTCTTGTCCAACATCTTACAAGTCTCTTTTGGTTAACTTACTCATGATGTGCCTTTCCTTGGGAATTTTGAATGTATGAAATAGCTGGTGATTTCTTACAAATTAAAGTTCCAAATCAGTGTGGGGGTGGAAAAAAAGAGACCTTTGTCACTCAGCTCTGACAATTTATCCAAATGCCACAGTTTTATGAGTTCAAGAAGCTTCAAGAAGCTCCAGATCACTAAGTCTATCTTGAGGCTGATGATCAGAGTTACTTGAGGCGCTCGTTTGGAACTTATGTTTCAAGAATTCTATAGTAAAAAGTGGTGATTTACTTTTCTTTAGTCAGAGCTAGGTGGTCCCTGAACTAGCCCCTGAGGACACTGGCAGGGAATAGAGCTGGGAGCAGGTTGTGGCTGTTTCCCTGTTCGGGCTGTATCTGCTGTGGTCTTGGAAGATGTTCTGCTCAACCAGTAGTGCTGAATTACACGATTCTCAATTATCGTGCATGGAAGAACTTTCCTAGCTTGGTTTAGTTGGTAGTTCTGCTTAAAAGTGTGTTGTCTAAGGGTGAAGGATGAGCTTTCAGACTCGGTGTGGTAAAAGGATAATGGTTTAAATGCTAGAACTCTGTCTTTTGGGAGCAGGCACACAATTCAAGAGCATCAGCATATCCCCTGCTCCACACAAGCTGGCTGTATGGGTGAGCTTACTTTATAGCAAGCGCGAGGCTCTGAGTTACTTTAGGCCATGGTGAAAGGAGACCTGGACTACCAATATTTGTTTGCTGAGCAGTGTTAAGAGTTTG
The DNA here is from genome assembly GCF_003343035.1 of Apteryx rowi. Lineage (NCBI taxonomy): Eukaryota > Metazoa > Chordata > Aves > Apterygiformes > Apterygidae > Apteryx > Apteryx rowi. The sequence continues at coordinate 676,508 of NW_020450706.1, forward strand.
TAAATGCCTCTGCTGATATGCAGCAGTTTATCCTATCATAATCAGGTTGTATGTCCAAATTCTTTGCTCTGTGAGAGTACTGTAATTTCAAGAGTGTTTTTGACTAGCTGTGACTTCCAGGTAGTTCTGTCTCCTGAAGATAAACACTTAACATAGAAATAGGTGGTTAGTTCTCCAGCACCAAAGATATTGGCTGCAATGTCTAATGCTTTGTCTTCTTTCTGTAAGTGCGGTAGTTACCACTTTTTAAAGCATGACCTTCATAATGAATGGCATCTCAGTTCAGAAAGCTGTGCATTGCTTTGAGTTTAGGAATCGCAACAGATTTAATGCATTTCTTGGAATGTGGAAGGAAGTTCCTGTCTATCAGTACTTTTTCATAGCAGAGATTTTGCGGTTTATTAGAGCTTTCATGGAGGACACGCAGAAGTACTTTTATATTTAATTCATTACATGGGAAACCTGGGAAAAAATGTTTTCTATAACAAAAATTTAAACAGCAGAGGAGTGGCTTGCAAACTTGAAAGCCCTTTAAAGTGCTGAGTGTTGAGCTTGAGGTCTTTGTCAGCGTGAACTGAGGGGCGGAGGTGCTTTAATTTTGGTTTCTGTATTGTGTGTGTGTGTGTCATAATAAAATTATATTTTAACATCTGCTAAATTTTGAAGCTGTGGTACAATAGCAACATGTTTACCCTAAACATGTTTGGTTACTTTCATCCCTTTACAAAACTCTATTAATAAAAATGTTTGAGTACATTTGGAAAGCAAGCTAAATAACTTGCTTGTATTTGACTGTGATAATCTTCTTGAATGTTTTGTAATCTCAAATGTACTGTGTGAGATTCTGGGAATGAAACAGAAGTGCAGATGAGGAAATTAAAGCAAGATCAGCCTCAGATTTGAGACAAATGAAGCATAAAAGATAAGTAAGGAGCATATTAAAGAAACAGAGAACAGAACACTTTTTTTTCTTCTCTACCCCCATTTTGTTTAAAGAAAGCACATGTAATCTCAAATAAATAAGAAAAAATGGGACCTAAGAGAGAAAAGTCCAAGATATCATCCATTTATCAATCCAGAGATAGTCTGGGTAATGTTACAGAGATTGATGTGAGAGCTTGGCTTAGAGATAAAATAATCTCTTTTAAAATAATAATGATAATTTGTATTTCCGATGTTCTCGCCTGCAGCAGTACTGCTGGATGTTGCATAAATGTTAAGGTTGTATTGACAGGCATGCATGATAGAACAGTTTTTATACTCCCAAAGTGTGTGTATTTGCCTAGATCTAGAGGTGAAAATGCAATGTGGTGGTAGTCTTTTTAAATCATGAAGGTTTAGAGCCTGATGAAAAATGCACCCCTTTGATAAGGCATCCAACAGTAGCTGAATTAGTGTATTTATGAAAACCAGATCTTTGCAACAGGGTGGTTTGTTCATGATGATAAATAGTCCCAACATGTCAAAAGAGTTCATCAAAATACCGCTTAATTTCTTAGCACTGCGTGGGGTCCAACAGCGTGTATTGTGTTGTGCAAGCTCATGAATTTAACATTCGAAGTCCAAGTGGTTTTGTCCTCTTCGGTTGGGCTTATGAACTTCAAAAGTGTTGGCTCATGCAAGTGTGTGTTGCTATTAAAGTTTATCCCCAAAAGACACAAAAACACATAATTGTTAAGAACTTTATTAGCTTAAAGGTTGCTTGAAAAATAAAAAGTTTAAATTGAAGCCATCTTATCAAAAAACCTGTCCAGAAAGATAATTAGATCTATATATAGGCTTATGACTTTTGTTTTGTTTAGCATGGAATTCCCCTTTTTGGCATCTGACGACTGTGGGTTTTGGTCTTTTTCCAGCTTCTTTTGCAAATAAGCCATTTACAAATGTACTTGAAGGTATGATTATAGAATTAACTGTCCTTATCAATTCGCTTCTCCCTCCTATTTTGGTAGACACCTGCCATCCTTTTCTTCCCCCAACTTCATAATTAATATCTAGCTCATGGAGTTCAGAATTTCTCATCTCCATGTTACGTCAGGTGTCAACAGAGTTCTTCGTAACATGATTTTCTCTGCATTCAAGTTCAGCATCCTTGTATGTAGCACTGACAGTATGGGAATAAAGAACCTTTTGTTAGCTTCCTACATTCATACAGATGTCATAGTCTCTTGGAACAATAAAGAATATGAAAGAAACAAATACGTGAACAGGAAAAAAAGGTTGACGAAAACGCTGTTCACAGGAACTGGGTCAGAATGTGATCTGAATGTGTCAGTACCAACTACTTAATGTTTTCCCTACCCTTAATTGAACGTTACTCTTTCAGTTCCTGCTGCTTCTGAATCGTTTGTGTGGTATTGCCATTTGTAGGTGAACATCTGTGGAGGTTGAGAGGATTATTCTTAGACTACAGAAACCTACAAATTTCTTTGTGATCCTTTAGGCTGAAAAGGACTAAATGAAGTAGATGTTAATTGTGAAGGACTGTTTGGATGCTCTCCTGGGCTTTGTGCAAATCCTTAACATCTCTCACACATGGTTAGTAAACAGCTTGGTTGCCTACCAAGTCGTTTAATGCCACACATATAATGGCTGGAGGAGAAAGGACATCCCCTCCCCAATGCGTTATTTAAGTTTGTAGAGTAGCATCATGTGGGGACAAAGATGCCTCTGGAGACTGAATGCCTTCCATGTGCTAATGGCTAGTGATAGCAAGTGCTTTCTCTTTTGGGGGTATGGAAACTTTGCTTAAGGTAATGCTTGCTTAATTTGCTGAACTGTTGGCTCAGTGCTGTTTGCTCAGAGGGAAGGTTTCACTTCTGCATGGCCTGGGTTTTTTTTGGAGGAATCCTAATCAGATCTTCCATACCCTGGACTCCAACTAGCAGCTCAGATGAGATCATAGCATAAGGCATCAAGACTTTGAAAATCTGGAAGTACTTTGAAATCTCTACAGAACAGGTGGTGCAATTACAAAAGGTGCTGTGCTCTTTACCTTTTTGGCCCTGGTGATATCCTATTTGAACTGAAAGGGATGCTGTCAAGTTTGAATTTTGTGCCCTTCTGAGTGTTTTGTAGTTGCAAATGCTGTTTTGGATTAACTTTAATTATTTCTTTGAACTTGATCCCTGCAGTAACGAATGGCTAAAACAAAAGCAGTTTCCACACTTAATATAGGGCCTAAAAATGGAGCGTGTTGAGTTAACATAGCTAACAGAAGAGCCCTTAAGGCTGTGTGTTCGCTCTCAAAAGAGAGCATTAGACACCCACCAGCTTTTCAATGTGTGTATGTACATACTCTTAGAAGTTCAACAATAAGCCTTTAAAATGCAGCTGGAATTAAAATGCTTTTGAAAAAAATGCATTGAGTTTACTCTCAGATGCAGTATTGAATCTTGAATAAATAGGGGAAAGACTAGAAAGGGGACAAAAATGGTTGGGATGGTTTAGCTTTGATTCTTGCAATACAATGATGCATTTCTCTGATCTTGCATGCAAATGTCAATATTCAGGTTTAAAACACTTCTTACTTGTGTTTATGATTCTCTGAGACCTACCAGCCAAGTCTTTGGAGTCCCAGAATTTAACAGGGTGAGCCTCTTAGGTCTTTAGGTTTTGTCGGTCTCGACTTTGTTTTTCTTTAGGTTGTTGATGCACTCTTAACTCTAAGGAATCTTTGACTGTTTGCCTTAGAAATTTTATGTTCTTTCTGGCATGGAGAGTGTGTTTGTGGGTTGGGAGGTGGAAGTATGTATATATTTCTAAGCTTTATTTCCCAGACAATATAGCCCTTGTTTGAAGAGCTTTCTGCTGAATACATGAGGTTTCCTTGGCTAAGATTTTTGGTGATGAAGCTTATTTCCTGATCTTTCCAATCAGGGGAGATGATGTTTATTTTATAACTTCCAAATGGTTTATCAAGTTTGAACAAATCATGTCAAATAAACTCTTTTGCTCATCTTCCAAATGTGTTTTGTGTAGAGAGGGTAAAATAATTGTCTTTATAGTATCACTTGATTGCGCTTTGAACTAGATGACGAACACAAAAGACAATGTCAAAGCCATTTGTTCTCAGTGTGCGTTTGAGGGAGTGAAAACTGAATACCTGAAGCCTGTCAAGAAACATGTTTGTCCTATATCTAGCAATTATAGCCCCTGAGTTGTGTTTTCATTTTTACAGAACATTGCTGTATTTTTTTGCATCAGATAGTGATAAGTGTTTGTATGGTTATGTTCCATCCTGGCAGTTTGAATCTTCTTAGCTCAATTAGATGACTCCTTGCCTAATCCTTGTTTTATAAATTATTTTTGAGCTGCCGTGTTTGACATCTCTGTCTATGCAGCATAACAGTATCTTCAAAGACGCAGGAGTTCCACACCTGCCTGYGCTTTCCCTTGACGTGCAGACTCTCAAATCCTGGAACATGCCTTGGAGCCAGATACTCCAATTATATCCAAACACACCCTGCTAATTAAGCAGTGTTGTGACCTTCCTAGTAATTTAGTGTGCAAGCTTTGATTTCCCCCTTCCCTCCCCCACCCCGTATTTGGAGTTAAGTTTATGAGGTGTAGGGTAAGAGTGCGTTAACTCTTTGTCTTCTTGAGAAGATGATGATATAGCCCAAACCTAAGATGTCTCATTAGACAAGAATTTGGGTGAAAGAAATATTTAAAACTCTGGTGAATAGCTTTTTTTCTGTTTCTAGGGGTCCTGAAGACACCTGTTTTGAGTATGGTGTTTTCCCTGCCATTCTGAGCTTTCCACTCGACTATCCGCTAAGTCCTCCGAAGATGAGGTTCACGTGTGAGATGTTTCATCCAAACAGTAAGTTTGATGCAGCAGGATATTTGAGGGGAAGTGGGTTGCTTTTGCACCATAAAGAAACAACTTTTGCAGCAGGACAGCTGGTATTCCTTACCAAGAGTGGTTCATTTCCTTTCAGACCTTGAGTATGCTGTAGGAGTGTTTGGCCGTCCAGCAGTTTTGCTCTGTCTTAGGGTCATGCTCTCTCTATTACGTTAGTCTTCATATGTCTTTTGATCATAAACAGTCTAATAAAGACCCCAGCAATTTGACTGCTTTTTAAGATCTTTCCAGCAATACTTGAAACTATTGCAAAAATAGTCCAAAGATAAATGTTTTGTACATGACATGAGATTTTGTAAAATAATAGTCAGGGTAGGCTCTTCTCCGTGTTCCTCTGTGACTGGTGTTTAAGTACAGTAGGTCGGTGTATTTTTAACAAGTGAAAATCTGTTCATATTGACTAAAGTTTGGAAGTGGCTTTACTTAACAGCATGGCTTTTTCCCGTTAGATCAGGCATTTAGTAACATCTCTGATGTGATCTTTCTGAAGTACAGAGGGCTCTGTCCAAACAGCTGACAGACTCGTAGGCCTTTAAGATATTATTGGCCTTTTCTCTGCAATTCTGGTGATGACAATATCTCAACTACATTATCTTAAGGCTTTTGAGTGGAAGGAATTAAAGTAACAATGAGTATAGCTAACAAGTTTGAGCTTTGAACAGATAAAAACCCCTAAATCCCCCTTTACAATGCAGAGCTCTCTTTTCTGGCGTAGGCCTTAGTGGCATTTCTTGTAAAATTGTTACTTATTGCATCTGTTAAATCAACATTGATTCTGTAAAGATTGTTTATCATCACCCAGATTTGATGAGCTGGATCCATATTCTAGGCTATTAGGTCTCTGCAGCCTACAAGCAATAAAAGGAAAATGCTGCCCCCTTGCCTAGTGTTTCCTTCCAAGCTGACATTCCTGCACTTGCACAACACAAATCTTAATCTCAGCTGGGAATTTATTTATTTCATCCGATTCCAAGGAGTTTTGCAATTTCTTGAAGTTCCTCTGTTTTTCCCTTCTCAAAACACCACTAACACAACACAGATTCTGGCCCATTTAATCCACAAACAAGCCCATCTTTCTGTTCTCCTCTGGGGGGCACATCTGCACTGTGCAGTGTAGAACCGTGCAAAACTGCCCAAGGCAGTTTAGCATCACCTGCGTCGCTCTGATGTCTGCAGCAGTGCAGCTTGGCACCTGGAAGTGGTATGGCCACATCAGCACATTGCTCCAGCTGGACTCCTTCACCCAAACTTCTTGGCAGTACCAATCTCCATGAGCAAATCCATGTCCATGCAGTACTGCTTTGCTTGTTCTGGGCTTGGCTTGAGGATCTCTGCTCAGAGCTGCGTTGTGTGAGCAGCCTGTGGCATCAGCAGGCAGGATGGAGTGCGGAGGAGCTCAGACTGCCCGACTGTCACGTGTTACAGAGTGTCTCTACACCTGGGCACTTCCTCCACAGAATTGGCTGGAACATATGGGATGTTCAGCTGTCAGCTGTTTAAAGTCCCATGACTTGAGGTTGAGTTAAGGTAAATTTGAGATCACCAAAAATAGATGCTCAAACCTTTCTTCTCRGATGGGATTGAGGTGGTCTGGTTATATCCAGAAAGGCTGTAGAAATGGTGGCCATGCTGTGCTTTTTGCATTCCTTAAATGCTTACTCCATCTGTGAGAAATTGCAAGGAAATTGTTTTTTTTTTWWAAAAAAAATCTGCTATGCTTTCTTGCCTTTGCAGTGTTTGTGCTATGCATGGGGGGAATCGAGACACCACGGAATTCTCTTCTCTTACAATAAAATGGTTTCAATGGATTCTTTGGCTGAGATAACTTCAAAGTAGCAATTAATGAAAAGTCTTGTGTTGGCATTTAGCAACAAAATGGGAGATGTGTACTTCTTCATGCAATCAGCCTTTTCTGTCTTATCTATGCTACTGTGATCCAACTGTTTTAAATGAGATACTGCATAAAAACATTAGAGTAATTTACAGGTGAAATATCTTCTACCAGTGTGTTCCTAACTTGCAGGGGAAGTGCTGATGCAGCACGTGCTGTTTTCATCTCTTCCAGCTATGGCTAGACCAGCTCCAATCCCCAGCCTGGGGCTGCAGGAGGGGGTGTAAATATAATAAAAGTCTTTTGGAAAACTTGCGTGTTCCCGACTTGTACAGACATTAGCTGAGTGAATGGAAGGATCTGGAAACAAGCATAACCGCTTCCAGCGGTCATTTGCACTTTTTTTTTGCTTTTTTTTTTTTTTTTYTTTYTTCCTGGCAACAGTACAGGTTTGGTCACCAGAGGAGTAGAAGCAGTGAAAGTTCTAGGTAAAGTTGTAATTCTTTGGGACGCTGCTGAATTAGGCCACCTTCCTAAGCAGCGTTTTGACCTCCGTTGTCTTTCGGTGCTGCCTCTTCAACCTCTCTCTGGCCTCCTTATCAAGTCAAAGGAGGCCTGTCCAGCGTGTGAGAAGACTTGCACTGAGGCAGATGCTTTGCTGATGTTAAAGGTGGGAGGGGAAGACATCTGGCTCCTTAATTGATAGCTTATCTTTTTTCTGTGCACTTTAATGCAGCTGTGAGTTTTAAGTAAAAATGGAAAAGTGTTGTGAACTCTCAGTAACGTTCAAATTGAAATCAATTATTTGTAACATACCATTTTTCTCACCCTGCTGCAGCAGTGCAAGTTTGCTCGGTTCTTTTTCATGAACTCAGTCCAGTGAAAGACTCAAATGTGCATTCAGTGCTGTATGACTGTTACTGTTCGGTTTAAGCAGGGCTAGTCACCTACTTGGGGTATATCTGTGCATAAATAATCGGCTTGTTACACTAAACAACATCTCTTATTTTTTTCCTAAGGAACCTATCACCGATATCAAGTGATTTGAGTGCTCCTGGCAGGCTTCTGTTGGGGAAGTATGACCCTAGTTTTAAAATTACGTAATGGAAATTTTTGCTAGATTTTTTAATCTTTCCAATTCTGTGTGCTCTTGCCTTTGGATGAAGACATTTAAAACTGGATTTAACATCAGCCGGATGAAGGCAGAGTCAGAACATTCGTCTCTGCTATGGATCTGAAGCGGCCAAATGTTTCCTTTGAGTAACAATCAATCCCTTCTACTTCTTGTGCAGTTTACCCAGATGGGAGAGTTTGCATCTCTATTCTCCATGCTCCTGGCGATGATCCCATGGGATATGAGAGCAGTGCTGAGCGATGGAGTCCTGTGCAGAGCGTTGAAAAGATCCTGTTGTCAGTAGTTAGCATGCTGGCAGGTAAGGACTGGTGCTCTATTAGGAGTAACTCAGGTTGCAGTTCTTGAGGCATAGCTAGAGCTTCTCCTTGATGTTTGATTTGTTAAGCAGACAAAAGATGCTTAAACTCTGCTCTGCAGCAACCAGAGTTCCTAAAGCCATAATATTAATTTATTAATACACCAATTCTCTGAAAATAATTGAAAAAATAACAAGGCTGAATTAGTAAGCAGGTGCTTCCAGGTTTGTGAGTGACTGCACTGCATTTCTTCAGCAGTAATTAAGTACATGGTGATTGTCAGGTGGTGGGTTCTGTGACTCAGCTGGCTCTCTGCTCCTGTGCAAAACCTGTGCTCAGGCTTTATAGCTGCTATGATGTCTGTTCAGCTCTTATAGGTCTTTTAGAGCTTTTGATTACCACCTCTGCTGGATTTAGCTTTAGCAGCTGAAAGGTTATCAGCTGGAACTAATCAGTATGGTAAATTGGAGTCCATGGCCCCTGTGATTCACAAACCAGCTCCCTCCATTTCTGTTTCAGTATACCAGGCTGGGAAATGTACCCCGTTCTGCCACCTTTGATTTAGAGGAAGCCTTCCTGAGAAGAGGAGTGTGGTGAACAACTTCTTGAGTAACCTCTTAAAGGGTTTTCCCTAAATCCAGCAAGGATTCAGATCAGATCTGTCACATACATCTCCTTGAAACTTGGGTCTTTTTCTGCATTCTTGATAGAGCCACTGAACTGCCTGAGGACAGAAGTGTATCCCTTATAATCAGTCTTGTGTGATAAAGGTTTAGATGTTAGAAGCAACAAAGTTGAACAGAGAGAAAGCAACAGACTCCTATGTGTTGACTGTTTTAGTTCCAGAATAGTAAGCTACTATTGGGAAGCCACCCAGATGAACATCTGAGCACTTCATTAGGCTGCCCGTGGCCTCCGAGAACTTGGCTTGTGGTACAACCTTACCTAGACTGGTCGGCTGGGGAGTCATCTGCGCTCTTGTTCTCTGACTGTGCATCTTGATTTCCCATGGCTTTTGGAGGAACTAATCCAGAATGTGAATTGTCAGCTTCTTTCCGGCTGCTGACAAACTCTCAGCTCTGGCTCTGCAGATAGTGTAAGCCCGAGCATACCAAACTGAGTGACTTACCCATCCATCCCCACTGGTGCCTTTTAATGGCAGATTATCCGCATTGTGCCAAGAAAGATGTGAGCCTAAGAAGTCTACCATGAACTGGGCTGTGGAGGATTTGGACTAGCGTGTGAAGCAGAATGGGTAGCATATGCTGTATCTTAGTGACTTGTATAATCCTGTGCCAGTTGTCCTGCTGTATGCTTACCAAGAGCCTGATAAGCCCCATGCCTCAGCTTACCTCTGTACAAAATTAAGAATTTGAGTCACAGGAGCTTAATGCACTTTGCAAAGCACTCTGAAATCCTCAGAGGAGAGATGTTGCAGAAATGAAAGGATTTTATGTTTTTTCCATAGAGCAAGCCATCCAAAAGAGTGACGGAGCCTCTTTGGGTGGCCTGGTGAGGGAGGGCTTTATGTCTGGGAAGCTGCAGGAACGGAAAAAAATATTTTGCAGGGAGCAGTTTGCACTTCTAAAAACCCTTGACAACACCACTGGTGAAGCATAGTTTTATTCTGTGTGCGTGCTGGGGCTCAGCTGCTGAGAGCGTGAACAAAATAAAACAAAATCTTACTGCTCTGCTACCTGTTTCTGCCCTAAACTCCACCTTGCTGTCATATCCTCTTGTGATCAGTGAAATAACAACTGTTTGGGGGAGCCAGTGTCTGGAACTAGATTTCCTTTAAGGGTGCTTCCGTAATCCCAAACAGAGGGAGTGTGCCAAAGCCACAGGAAAGTGGCTGTGCAGAAGCATTACTGAMAAAACGAGAGGGTCTTGCTGAATTGCGTGCCTGCCCACCTGTCTTTCCATCTTTCTTGTTTCAGAGCCAAACGATGAAAGTGGAGCCAATGTAGATGCCTCCAAGATGTGGCGGGAAGACAGAGAACAATTTAACAAAATTGCCAAGCAGATTGTGCAGAAGTCACTTGGACTTTAAGCTCCCAAAGAGACTGCAATGTTTTGTATTTCTCTCCACCTGAGAAAGAGCAGTGCTGGTACCAAAAAGGCAAACTTTGCGAAACTATTGGCCTAGTTCTTGTTCATCCTGTTTTTACCATCTTTTTTTCTGCTTCCACTGCTCCAGAGAAGCCTCTAGTTCACTCACTAAATTGCGTGGCAAAGGGATTTATTACTAGGAGAAATATGGGAGCAATCCTGTTTCAAAGGCTGTTTGTTGCTACCTCACTTCGTGGTATGGGAAGCTTGAAGACTTTGCAATCTAGAGCCCACTTCGGTCAATCTGCTGTTCGAGAACAGAACTGTTTTAGATTATCTGCTGGAAGAATTAGTTTTACATTTGTATAGGCAACATTGTATCTGGAGCACCAATAGACAGAAAATAATTCTACAAATTTTATGATGCTGGGAAAGTTAGAGATCACATTTGCAGTCAGAACTGATTTAGGTTAGCAAGAGAGGCTGTAAAACAAGGATATAATCAGAATAGTTTAGTGTAGAAAGTGATTTTGCACCATGTAAATTTAAGAGAAGGTCTAGGTCGTTGTTGCCAGTGACTGGCTAGTGGTCTAGAATAGGCTGGTATTCCCATATTACACTGTGAATCCATATTGAGCCTTTGAGTCAGTGTTTGCTTAGAAGTCCCCCAAACTGCTGTATTATTCCATAAAGACACTCAGTATAACCTTTGGTTGCAATTAGATGTGCATTGTGCAAAGACTGGATTCTTAAACACTTTGGTCACGTTCGCCGTGGGCTAGGTCATCTGCATCCTGAAAATCCAGTGAGAAAGTGTTCACACTTTTGGGAATGTAAAATATCTCCACAGGATGTTGAGAACCTCTAGGCACTGTTGGCCTTTGCCATTAGAGCCCAGATTACCCTTTTTTTGGGTGAATGAGCAAAGACTAGCTTGATGGATTTTAAATTAACCATAGCACACTTTATGATGACTGCTCTTGCATATTTAAATTGGAGTCGGAGAAAATCTCAATTCTGCTTTCTAGAGGATGAAAAGATGCACATTTAAAACTGCAGAATGCTGCAGCCGACTTCTGGTGTGGAGGGTGCAGGATGGTGAGAAATACCAGCTGCAGTGATCAGTTTGTAAAACCGCTTCGGGGCTGCTGGTGACCTTTGTGCTTTGCAAGTGAACCTTTTGTCCGGGTCCAAATCTTCTCCAGTGTATTGCAAGCAATGACATGCACGCTGATAGCACATGGAATCAAATTTTGCTGGCTACTTGAAACAGGCTAAATTTGAGAAGGGCTTTCTTTTTCGACAAAAAGCACGCAAAGGAGTCGTACTGTGGAGAAAGCTTTACGGAGGTGCTCGTGTGCGTGTGTAGAACTTACCAGTATTTGATGGCTTGCTATCCGTGCTGCATATTCACGTGCTGCAGATCACAGTACACCATCTTTTGGTATCTCTGAAGAGTTTGTAGTGCTCTAACTTGCCGAGTTTACCTCTGTGTGCAAGTAATTCTAGCTTTGGTGCAAGGGTTGGGGTGGGGGGGACCCAACATAATTTGGGGGCAGAAAGATTATGAAATAGTATTGTACCTAACTAGTATTTCAAGGCATACAGGAAAATGTAGCGTTTATGTGCAAACTGAGAGCATTTTTGAATTGGAATAGATGGTGCGTAGCTCATGGGAGTACTACAGCCGCTTTTGGAAACAATGCTGGGAGAGGTCTGTATGCCACATGGCTTATGACTGATTAAGCAAACATGGCAAAACTGGGCTCTTTTTAAGTGCAGAGTATTTTATTCATGTGTGCTCACTCATTATCCTTATTTTATGGTGGGATTTAGTCTGTATACTGAAAATAAAGAGATTATATTTTCTCCTTTCGTAAAAGTATGCATATGTGTTTCTCTGCTTTTTTTATGGGTAAACAACTGGTCAAGAGAGTCCAATTCTGACTTGGGCCAAAGGACTGAAGGGGTTTATTCTAATGCAGTTAAAACACTGGGGATGCTTTATAGTAATGGAAGAGCTGACACAGTTGGTCAGGCTTTGCAGACAGACGTCTTGTCTCAAATGCTGACAATCACTTAATATTTCAAAGGAAAGTGTAAAAATCAAGTAGCCAACAGATGCGATGAAGTTTGCTTCTCAACAAAGGTCTTGTTATGATCTGTGTGTCTGGCCTTAGGAAGGTCTTGTTATGGTCATAGCTGAATCATGAATTTTAATATAACAGTCAAAATCTGCCAATATTAGCTCTTGGATTTGAGAAGGACAATTAGATGTTCAGCTCCTACTGAGAACTTCCATAGTCCCCAAATCTCTGTTGCTTAAAAATAAAACCATTTCTTTTTAAGTGATTGGCATGCAGTGAGTTTGCTATATCGGTTGTTTTAGGTCACTGAAGTACTTTTGCCACTGAACATTAGCCAGAAAGTTTTAAAGATGACAGAACGTATGTAGAGGTTCGTCTCAAAGAAATGGCTGAGAATTAAAAATTTGCCTTGTCTAGGTAACAAGAACCATCTTAAAAATGACCGTTCAGATTAGTTCCATGTCTGCACTCTGGTGAGACCTGTAATTAGTATTTAATGTACTAACAATTGTCCCATCAGTATTCCTGCTTTATAGAGAGGCTTAAGTGGGGCAGCACAGTCAGTGCATTAGAATCCCTGTTTGTATTACCCAGAGAAGAAGGATAAAACTTCATTATTATTATTATTATTATTATGCCATAAAAAAAATGAATCCTATTGCACAGCATGTGTTATCTCGAAGGAGTGCTGTATAACCTGGGTCTGTGCAGAGGCCGTCAGGCCTTTCCTGCAGTGCCTGGCAGATAGCGTTGCAGGCTTTCTCTGCTAGGATTTCAGTGCTCAGGCTGCTTTTGACAACTTGAGAACATCTCTTAGAGTTCTAGCTTGTAAAGCTGCTCTTTTGATACTGTAATAGATTTCCCTCAAAGACTTAATCCTCTCCCTTCTTAAAAGATTATTCACGTTAGCAAGTTGTGTAATACTAGCTGGTAGCAACATTTTTTCTGAGCGGTTGCTTTTTCTCAGTCTGAAACAGTTGCTGTAAAACGCATTCCTTGGGGAGTGTCACAACTCTACAGGTGTTATGCATGCAAGTAAAGTATTAAAGGTTAAAAATTGCCTTTCTCTGGATTATATTTGCTTTAGGCTTTTATACAAAAAAGTTTCAATGAAGCTGAAAAAAGGCAAGCAACGTCCTCTTTAAAGCCTCCGTTTGTGTGTGTTATGCACATGCGCGCACACACTTTTTTTTTCTTTTTGGCAGATGGAGCAGTGTCAGAACACACAGTGGGATGTAAGACATTCATTAATTGTGTTTTGTGTGTGTGCATGCAAGTGGTTCTTTGAAAGTGCTAACTGCTGTACGAAAGGCGTTGGAACCACATGAAACATCTGCAGCTTAAGGGCAGAGCAATCAAGAGAGTTGTTTCCTGCTTTTTTGGGCTTGAACTGTATCGTGAATGGAAGGTGGTGCACTGCCTTCAAGATGAAATGGTGAAAGCTGTGTGTCTCTGGAAGATTCTTGTTTTCTTTCTGAAGTCACATCTTAGCAAGGATGCTGTGTGATCTTTTACCTCTGTGAGAATAAAGACACATTGGGTACGAGCTGCTTGGACTCTCCGCGGGAACACAGGAGCATGATTTAGTTACTAGATTTAATTTGTGTTTATTTTCTGTTGATTGGCGCACTTTGGAATTGCTGTTAAATTTGCAAATAGTATTTTTAAATGGCTTTATGCAAATCAAATTCTTTAACAAATGAGCTGTGCAGCAAGCCCTCTAAGTTTCAAAGGATACTTCTTACCTACATAAGAGCAGCCCAATACTAGGGTGGAGTAGAAGGACAGTGCAGATGCCTATAATGCTTCTCGCTAGTGCTCCTGACCTTACGCAGTACTGCTTCTATGGTATTATCTTGTATTAATTTGGGTGTGAGCTGTGATTCTGTAATCGAATGACAAGATGGACAGAGGCAGTGCTGTGCCTATCATCACTGGCTGAATCAAGCTGTACGGTTTGTGTTTGCCTAGTCTCTCACTAGGAGTACATCTTGTCCTTCTTGAAAGGAAGAATATCCCGTCTGTCAGCCACTGCCTTAGATGCCACCAAAGGGTCCTTCGCCCACATCCATGGTCTTAGCCTTGCGTGGCCGTGGGGGCACTGTGCTGTGGGTTTTGTGCAATCTGCGCTCTGCTTGAGCGTTCGCCTCTTAAACTCTGCGTCTAACTGCTACCATGATTGTACCAATGCCATGAGGTGGAAAAAGTATTTGAAAATTACACTGCAGCTACTGTAGACATCCAGGTATGATTCCCAAACTTCATCATTGCCATATCACTGCCTCTTTTCACTTTGAACCCCAAACTGCTATCTCTGTTCCAGATTCAGCTCCAGATTCAGTTCTACCAGCATTGGTGATGAGACTGCTCAAAAAGAGGTGGGAAGATGCAAAACCAGCATCTGTGCTGCAGCCATTTTTTGCTCAAACTGAAAATAAATCCTGCTGAACACTTCACCCCAAACAAGCGGCCCTTCAGCTAGAGATGTTGTCTAAAGTGGACAGTAGTGCCACAGGAGATCTTGACATATTTTAATGGTCTGGTGAAAAGAAGCTGCTAAGAAGTAAACCAAGGTGAAGGCTTGGGCCATGCTGGCTCTGTGGGAGGGTGGCAGGGGATCTGTGGCCACTGGCCCAACTCTGGATGGGACTGGAGGAAACTGGGGTGGACACAATGGGGCATGGAGTGGATGGAGCTGTGGGGTCCCGGTTGCCTCACTTTGGGTGTAGGGCTTCAGGTCTGCGCTCTCCTGGCCAGTGCTGAGGACGTGGTGCAGGAAATGGCACTGGCACTGTTCTCCCGGTCATGCAGGGAGCAGGTGACAGCCAGGTGGGACAGTGGTGTGAAAACAGCACGGTGGGGACAGGACCAGGGCATGCTCTGCCCCTTAGGGCTGTGAAGCACCAGGGCTGTGGGCCTGTGGCTGCCTCACGGGCTGTCAGAGAGCTGGAGTGTTGTAATAGGTAGGAAAAACCAGCCCCAGTATGACTATCCCTTGTTCTGAACACGCTCCTGATACTGGGACTTGGCCTCTTGGTTGAGATTGTAGCAGTTGTTAAAAAGTAGCTCCCAAAAGGGGCTCAAAGGGGCTCAAAACAGTCCCTGCATGGGTTGGAGGTGAGAGCGTGTGACATTTCAGTGCTGCTGGGGTGAGAGGCAAGACTGGTTACCTGTCTCATGTTGCTTTCTCTCCGATTTCCCTGACTCATGCTGTTGATGAAAGGAGGAAAATCACTTTGCCCCATGAAGCAATCTTAGGGGGTGCTTGTGCTCTGCAGGGGACTTTCTTAGGCTGGGGCAAGCGTGAGCAGAGGAATACTGAGACTCTTCCTGCCAGCCGGTGGGATCGTTGTGAGTGGCACCGGGAAAGGGGAATGTGCAGAGATCTGGAGAACTTCTCCAGTGCCTGAAGATCTGGTCCAGATGAGCTGTCCTTTCAGTGTGCTGCATGAACATCAAGGTGGTTGAGCCCCTGCGCCATCCACAGCAAGGGCTCCTGATGTTACCTCTCATGTACATCCAGGTCCCACCCTGTGTCATGTGCACCAAAAGCACCATCATGGACAAGCAGGCAGGTATTGCTGTGCAAAGCTCCCTGGCACTGCAGGAATGAAACCCAGGGCTGGAAGGGAATTGCTCAAGGCACTGACACTTGGCACTTCTGATTCCCTGAGCACCACATAATGTGCTGGATGCTCTTGCAGCCCCTTGGGAGCATGGACCTGCTTGGAGATCAGTTCCCAAGGGACTCCAGCCCTGTCCCAGCCTTAAATCTTGGAGCAGCTTGCAAGGATCCTGGTCCTGCGGTAGCCTCCCGGTCTGTCTCACATGGTGGATGGTGTAAGAGCCAAAGGAGAACTAGTCAGGTGGCTTTTGAAAGCAGCTCCCACCCCCCGAGATGGGACTGTAGCAGCAGTTAAGATTATGGGGTTTGTTAATATATAATTAATGGTAATGATATGGATGGCAGATTATTATAGGGTAGCTGCCTCCATTAGCAGCATGCGCGTGAGCTCTCATGGAGCCACTGGGAAGCAGCAGCACTGTGTGAGCGGGTCTGTCTGGTCATGTCATTCTCAAAGGGCATGGGGGAGATGAGCAAACTCCTGGGCCAAGTCCCTGTCCTCTGTGCATGGATCATCAGCTGACCCCAGCTTCACAAGGGCAGGGGTCTCCAGGGACAGAGATAGGCTGGATTCCTCCAAGTCCTAAGAGTGGAGCGATGTAAAAGGCAGGGATGGTTTAAAATCTCTTTACTGAGGAAGGTTTGCATTACCTTAGGGGTGAAAGGAGTCTTTCCACATCTGCTGTAGTTTAAATGATTGCAGACTCGAAACAGGGCTTTGGTGGAAGTATTGGCTTTTTTCAGCTGTTGTCTCAACTGCTCCCCAGTGCATGCTGTTGCCCTTGGTCTGCTGGAGCTCCATGTAGCAGGCAAACTGGAGTCGTGCGTATCAGGGACCTCCTCTGCCACCAAGTGAGGAGCACGTCTCGGAGACAACTGCTGTTGTGCTTGGATCCTCACCCTCAGCAGAGACAACCTTTGTGCAGCACTGGCCAGTCCTTTCCGCTTAGCTGGCAACAAACCTGAAAGGAGGGGGGGAAAAGCAAGTCCCTCCCGCAGTGCTTTCCTTTGATGGAAAAACCCAAGCAAACAGTGGAGGGGAGAGGTGAATCTCAGTGCCTTCAAACGGCTGCTGGCGCTAATGCATTTAACTGAGGGATGCAGGGGCTTTGTGAGTCAGGCGTGTGCGGCCAGCAGGAGCCACGAGGATGGAGAGGCTGTTGCATTGCGCTGTTATCAGGGGTCTGAAAGAGCAGGGCTGCCACAACCGAGGGGCTCCCCAGAGCTGGCTGGGGAAAGTGGATGCCCTGGAGCAGGGCTTGTGGGGCTAAGGAGTGAAGGCCAATGCACCCTCCTGCCTGGGGGCCGTGGGATGACTCTGTAGGTGGGTTCAAAGCTGCAGAGAAGCAGGATGCAACATGCTGGGAGGTGGGGGGCACCCACGCTTTTGGGTGCTGGGCCCAGTGCAGGGAGTCTCTCCACCCACAACCAGGTTGGGAGTCTTGCCCTGAAACAGTTTTTCCAATGCCAAAACAATTTGGCAAATTGAACCCATATTTGGACTGGCAGGGCAACTTTAGGTGAATCAAATCTTTGGGGGAGTGTAGCTGGTCCTGGTCCATGGTTCTCCAGGATCAGGCAATATTTGCAGGTAGCGTGTGACCCTTGTGATATAGTCAAGCCCTGGGAGGCCAGAGACCTTGCAAAATACCCTTACTTTAAGGGAGGATCATTTGGCTGCTAAAAGACAACTCAGTCAGGCTTCACAGTTACATGGACCCCACGCTATTGCAGCTGCAGACAGGAATTTGGCAAGTTCAAGACCAGATCTGTCTAGTGCCAGTTCATCTGTGCTGAGTTTATTTGCACTGGCTTTATGTGGGCTCCTATCCTGTCTTGCTGCTTCACCAGGCATCCTTGCCTTTGCTGGTTTGATCAATGCATTGACCCCTCCAAGCTTGGTTAACAGTAGTGATKAGGTGCTGGGGAGGTCTTGCTTTGTGGGACAGGTGTGTCTAAAGTCCTCACTTAAGGATGGAAATTGCTGGAGGAATTAAGAATGAGACCAAAGTAATGGCTATGAAGGGAGCAAATGGAAAGAACAGGGCAAGAGAGGAGCAGTCCCCAGCTTGCTGCTCCTGGGCCACATCTCTTAGCTGATACCGAACTACAGTGCCAATCCCCAGTGCTTTTTTCTTGCTGTTCATCTTTCTAGGAGCAGGGAAACAGTGGAGCACAGGGCCATGATAAGAGTCAGGGTGGATTTGCACTAATACTCCCAGTGATCTGTGAAGCCTCTGAAGTTTGAGATCACCCCGTTTGGCTTCCTTGGGCTTGCTTCAAGGTCGTCTCTGGAGGGGCCCTTGCTCAGCAGGAGCTGTGGTTTGCTCCTGTGCTCTTTTCTCTGTGCTAGACCACAAGTTCTTGCAGGTGAATGTGGGATGCCAGAAGGCCAGACTGAAGGGCAGATGTTTTCAAATCCCCTTTGGCTGGAGAGGCATTTAGGGGTTGACTTTTGCCCTTGGCTGTTTCTTGCTTTGACATAGAATCTTCCACCTTGGAGTCTAAACATGGCCTTTGCAGGAGTGCTCATGTTTGAAGGCCGTATTAAGGTCTTAGAGCTCTATATAAAACTTGGTTTTATGAAAACATCAGTATCATTGCTGAGGCCACTTGCCTGAAGTGTCTCCATGCAGCCTCGTTTTTAGCATTTGCTGCAGTTCAACTTTCACTTTGTCTTGTTAAAACCCAGTCAGCAACATGGGGGATCTGATTTGTTTTACCTGTAAATTAAAATCCACATCAGACATGATCTGTGTTAGACTGAATTCACTCTCGTGCATTAAATACCTTCCTCTATAGGAACCCAGTGTCTTAGGCCCTTTTCCCAGGTGAGTTGAACGTCCATTAGTCATATGGATTTGCTGCTCATTCCCTGCCTGTCCTGTGGCTCCCATCTGTGGTTCTTCTACACCACCACAAACTTGCACACAAGCTCTTTGGACCTAGCGCCATGCAGCCCGCCTGATTTACTCACTGGACTGGCCCTGGGTCTTTGCCCCAAGCATCCTGTATTTGGTTGCAGGCTCTGTTTCCAGGTATGCTTTCCATCCTCTTCCCCCAGCCTTGGTGAGCTGGTTTTCTCATGGTGTGGTGTGGTGGGGAGCTGCAAAATGGGAATGCCAGCGTCGAGGGATGCCTGTTGATACTAGTGCTCGGTGACAAAACCCTGCTCTGTGCCAGGGTGGGCTGGAGCAGTCTTTTGTTCTGCGTGAGGCTGTGGGTGGTAGAGTGGGTAGAGGGAGAGAACGCATGATCTGAATTTGAAGGCGAGAAGCACCTCAATGCCCTGAAGTACCCTACTTCACTGCCAGAGCTTGCCTCATTCGCCCTGCCTGCCTGCCCCTCAGCAGACACTCGGTCTTGCTCTGCAGCCCTCAGCTGGATCAGAGCCTTTGCCATGGCCGAAAGAAACAGGGCTTCAAACTGTGCCAGCATGGTGTCAAGAGGGGTAAGTGGGAGCCCTTTGCTGCCCATCTGGAGAGGACCCAACCCTGCAGACCACAGGGCAGGCCTTGCAGACTCACTCAGCTCTCCCCTTCAAAGCTCTGCCACACCGGATAAGCACTTAAACACCCACCGCAGCAGGACTCCTGCAGCATCTCCTGCTGCCATCCCTCAGTGTGGTGATGGGGCACTTTGCCAATGAGGTCCTTGCAGGCCTACTCTGGCATGGATCTGGCAGCCCAGGGTTGGCTCCACGCTCTGTGCCGGAGGAGCCCAGCTTCTTGGCCCTGCTGAAGGCCTGGAGAAGGCAGGGCCAGCTCCCATCCTCTGCCAGCCTGGGGTCTGATCTGACCCTCACCGTACCCTCCCCTTTCTTCCCACAGCAGCAGGTCACCAGCCTGCTGTGTACTGGTCTGAGTACCATGTTACTGTGCTGGGATGGGAGAGCAGTTGGTGCTCGAGAGAGACGTGGCCCAGCTGGGGATGAGTCAACACACAGATTAGGTGCAGCGTATTCCCCCAGAATACTCCAGAACTTGCTTCCTGCCACAGGACAGAGTCAAAAGTTGGTCCTCTTGGTGGGAGGATCTTGGCTGCTGGGCTGACTCATGGCTTTCCCCATCCTCAGTTGGATGCTGCCCTGGTTTTAGCTTTGTGAGTTTGTCTGAGGGTGCAGTTGGCTGCAGGCTAGCCACCACTCCTCCGTGTGGTGCCCTGGCCACTCTGGCCATGTGATGCTGAGTCTTTCTGGGTTGCTGCGGGGTTGGCTTGTTGGCAATGTCCATCAGGGCCTCACTAAACACATCACCTTTGTTTGGCCTTGGTGGATCCAATTCTGTTTCATTTCAGCTTGCAAGTGAACAAGTCCCCTGTCTGTGCCCACAACAGGGCCTTCAAAATGGGCTTGGTATCTCGCTAGACAAGGCCAAACACTGGGGATATGGTTGGTGGGTTGGTCCCACCATTGCCTGCAGGCTGCAATGCCAAGGAAAGGGATGGAAGGACTGGGACGGATCCTTTGCTGTGGGAGCTGGCGCATGAAGAGCCAGGGCTCTCGCCTGGCTGAAGCGCTGGCTCCCAGTGCAGATCTGGGCTCAGCCATGGGGGTTTGCCTATGTGCAAGATCACAGGTCTGCATGGCCGTGGGCACAGGAGACCAGGCGAAAGGGCCATCATGCCCCTCATCCCTGTGGAGTGCCTGTTCTGTGGGTGGCACTATGCGATCCCGTCTGGCCTTGTCCTACGCCAACAGGATCATCACCGTCCTCCCCAGGTGACATGGTGCCCTGGATCCTGGTGGATCCTACTCTCGGTGTGCTGAGAGCCTTGGTGGCAGGAGCCCAGCTTCCTCTCCCCATGCAGTCCCTGCTGCCAGGCTTTCCTTTCCCCTCCTGGCTCTAATCCCTTCTCCCTGTCGTGAAGTGCAATTAGGAGCATGCAGCTCCGGAGTGGCCTCCCAGTTGCTTCTGAAAGCCCAGACTTCAAAGGCAGGGTCTGCTCGGTGCTGCAGCACTGGGCTTGGAGAGGAAGGGCTATAATTAGAGCTGTGCTCAGGGTGTGATCAAGGGATTGCTGGTCCTGCTGGTAAGCAGTTCCCAGCTGTTATCTCCTGCTCTCCAAGGGGGAGGCCTGTGTTTATGGCCATGCAGGCCCATTAGCAACAAAGGCTGCTCTCCTTTTGATGTGGATTGCGCGGGATCTGGAAAAGAGGAGGAAGAGCCAGGTTCTCTGGGACAACCTGCTCTTTTCTTCTTCTTCCTTACTGCTTTGAAACATGGGCTGGGCTCACCCTTGCCTGCTGCAGAGAGCTCATGCAGAGAAGGTGCATGACGTGGCCAGCTGCCCACCCTGGAAGGGCTGAAAGCATCAGGGTTGTGGCCTCTGATGTGCTTTGCTCTAGGGCGTCTTAGTGCAAGTGCAGCCCGCAGTCAGGCTCTGCGAGTCTCTTGTGGCAGGAGAGGGCTTGAAAGTGCTGTTCCCAGGGTCCTTTCTGCTCTCATTGGGAGCTGGGAAATTCCTGGTCGCAGCCTCTGACAAATAAATGCCCTCATTCGCCCTTGTCTGACTTCAGCAGTTTATGGAAGTTGCTGTGTGCAAGTGGGTCAACTCAGTGTGCCTGGATGCCAGGTGCTCTCCTGGACCGAGGTGAGCTTAGGGGCCAGCCCACGTCTAGTTTCCCTTCAAGACGTGCTTGACACAAAGCTGTGGGCCCTGTGAAATGCCTTGGGTCATGGAGAGCGGATAGGGCTTTGCTGATCTCTGTCTYGTGGAGCCAGACACATTGCGATTAGATCCCGAAGGAGAACGTTTCAGGTGCTGGCTGCATTCCCCTCTCTGTGTCTGATCATCTCATGAATATTGAACAGTGCTTGGGGCAGGGGAAGAGCCTGTCAGGACAGAAGCTGCCTTTGGTGCATCGAATAACCCTGCTGAGGAAGCCATTTCCCTCTCTGTCCATGCTAGAAGGAGCCAGCCTCCAAAAGTTGGGTGGTAGATGCTTTGGGACAGAGGCTGTGTCTCTGCCTGAGTTTGTATAGCTCCTAGCGCAGTGGGGCCTCTGTGCCGTAACCAGAGTCTCTGGGCAGCAACGATGCACTAGAGGAATCGGCCCTAAGAAAGCCTTGAAAAACAATAGCAATTGTTCTCTTTCTTTGTTCCCATCCCTCCCTGGATGTCGGATAAGAAGGAGCTGCGCCCCGGCTGCTCGGGGGTGGGCAGAGCGAACGTGGTTGCATGTGCTCCTGACCTGGCGCCCGGGGCTCAGCGCCGGAGCCTAAGGCGGAGATGGCTTGGCCGCGGGGAGCTGCCTTGCATGCAGCCCGCTCTCCCACCCGCTGCGGCTCCTGCAGCGGTCCCAGCTGCACCAGCTGCTTTGGTTAGTGGGGCGAATGACTGCCRTACGGTTATTTAGTGACTGCTCAAGACTTTTATGGGACCGGGCAGGAACCGGGCCCTCTAGCTCTCTGTTTCCTGTGGATGTGTGCACTGACCTGTGAGTCCATGTGTGTTCAAGCCCAAAGGGTTCCTCATAACAAGCATCCTTTTTCCAAGAAATGGGCTTATTAAAACGTGTAATGCCTCAGCACCAGACTGTAGACATGGCAAAGCTATTTCCAAAGCCCGAGCTGACAAACCCTGAATCATTATTAATATAATAATAAAAGCTCTACGTTGTTATGTGGGCAGGGAATAAATTGACCTGTGATTCCCTTTGTCATGGGGCTTTGTCTGGCCCTGTGGCGGGATGTTTTCTTATAGCTACAAAGCAAAGAGAACGTTAAAACTGCTCTTTTTTATTGCAGGGCACGCTCAGCCTCCCTATGTGCTGCGGAGTGTGGCCTTTGAGGAAAGCATGGCTCTGAGCAGAGGGTGCCGCTCTGCTGCTGGAGCTGGGGAAGCTCTGGTTGGCAGAGGGGCTGTGGTGCCTGCACCTTTTCCTATTGTCCCAGAAGGTAGGAGATGGATATTGGTAGGAAGAGAAGGTGCTTTGCTCTGGGGCTCGCTGACCTGTGCTGGCCAGGATCGAACCTTGGAGCCGTGAGTTTGTTTCCAGTCTAAGCAGTGCTGTGCATCACCTCTCCCATCACCTCCCCTCTCCCTGCAGGTCCTTGACTGGCCCAGGCGTGTGGAGGCAAGTCCCAGGGCTTCCCTAGCTTGGCTTTTACTGCTGCTTGCCACCATCTGCCTGCTGCGAGCTAGAGCATGCGGCCAGCCACTTGCTGCCTGGATCAAAGGGCTAAGAGGCAAACGCTGAGGCTTTCCTGCAGGGCTGCGGAGGGAGATCCCTCTCTGCACGGGGAGTGGCTGTCTCCCACCTCAGAGCCCCCGCAAGCCAGCCAGCCCCAGGGTTCAGGCGTTACCCCAAGGCTGCCTGCTCAGAGAGATGTGGCACTTGGCACGCGGGTTGTTCAGCCAAACCCTCCTGCTCGTATTTCCCCATGCAGAGCCCTTAGGTTTGCATATTCATCCTGGTTAACTGCTGCTCCTGACAGAGGAAGGCTCACACATTTGTAAAACCTTTCCCTATCTTGCCTCGCAGGTTGCAAGTGTGTGCTCTGCAAATCCACAAGGTCTTTGGGCAAGTGCCATTGCTGATAAGGTCCTGCAGAGCTGAGGAGCAGGAAGCATCCATGAATGCTCAGGGCACTTCTGAGCAGTGAGTGTGAAATGGGGAAGTCTGCTTTGCCTCCTTCCTTTTGGCCTTAGGAGCTCTGTTCATTCCTTTTCCAGACAGATTTTAACTGAGGTCAAAGGCAAGCAGGTCTTTCATGTTGCAGACAAAGTGGGGAGTCTAGGCAGAGCTCCTGCATTTCCTACACTGCCCTGTCCCTGTCATGCCACAAACATTTTTTTATTTTTTAGTCCCTCTGCTATTCTTTTGCCTTCATGTACAGCTGAGATCTACAGAAAGTGCCCAGAGACCCATTTATTTAATTTATGTGCTTAGAGAATCATTCAGTTTTGATGATCTCCATTCAGATGGAGCCCCCTTGTTGAAAGGTGGTGATTGCTGAGAAGTGTTTCAGGTACCCAGTCTATGGAGAGTGGGTAGGTCATGGTTTGTTCCCCATGTGAGGGGCTCAGATGCAGTGATGAGAGTTAGGAGGGGTGGCAAAAAGAAGAAGTCATTATCAGCAAGGGTAAAACAGAGGTAAAAAGGCTGTTTATTGTGTGTAGAGGAGAAGCCGGGGAAAAGAAGACGCCGAACATTACGGTTAGCATAATCCTGGGGAGCACTGGTGCAGAAACAGGAGGAGGGAAATGCTCATTTCTAAAACCTGTCTTTTTCCTTGTGCTGGCTAAACTTAAGTAATTTTTTTTTTTTGAGCTCTTTTAAAGCCTGCCAGCTTCACTGCCATGTGTCCCCCAAATGCTGTGCCGGACATTCAGCTTAGCCCTAAGGCTTGGTCCTGGTCAGCAGCAGGTGGCTCAGCTGCAAGGCCCCATTTCTGGGAACAGACCTGAACCGCGCTGTGCTGAAGGAGATGAGACAGCCATCAGTCCTGCCCATGGCCAAAACAGGAATCCTCCTGTTGGGATGCTTGTTTTCAGCTCCTTCAGGACCACAGCCAGGCTCCTTTTTCCAAGGCATGTGGGGCTGGCAGTGAGGGGAAGGCACGTGGACACAGAAGGCTCTGGGATGTGAGCAATGGTGGTGGCTCACCACGGACAGGTAGGAATTGCCCCCAGACGCTGCTCCCTGCCTGGGAAGCTGGCAGCAGGACTTGCAGCATTGGAGTGGCTTTGTGCTTTTCTGGTGGCATTCCTAAAAATGGTGGCTTTTGCAATCCTCGCCATCCTTGGACAAAACTTTCCTGGCAAAACCCTTTGAAAATTTCTGGGAATGAAGTTTTTGAAAAGAGACTGTGTTAAAGGCAATTACTGTTTCTGTACAATGCTGACAGGTTTACTGGTGCAGAGATTTCCTGTGGGAACTGTAGCTTATGCCAGTGGGCTGGGCTCAGAGAGCTGAAGTTGCTCCAGGAAATACGGTAAAGATTTTCTGCTTAAAACAAAGGGCAGAACCAATGAAGGAGGATGGCAGTCCTGGTTTTTCTTCCCTTTCTGCCTGCTCCGATCTGCTTATTTGTCTCCTGTGTTTACTCTGTGTTGCCCATGGGATCTTTGGGGCCGGAAGTGTGTTTATTTGTGCAGTACCTTGTGCAGTCTGGCCCCAATCTGCGTGGCCTCTGGGCACCATTGCAACAGGARCATTAACTAATACCAAACCCATGTGCTGAATGGCCCCTCGGTCCTTGCCGGGCCCTTGCAGGCTGCTTTCAACTGAACATTACTGTTGGCAAAAAGGCCTGTGTTTAAAGCTGCTTTGGGCATTGGGGAATTGTAATAAAAGAAAGTAAATTAGAGCTGCCAAGGCGCCCTGAGCAGGCTCAGTGTGTGCTGAAGCAACGCTTTCAACCTCATCGTGTGGCCAGGGGCCTGGGCCTCTGCGTGTTGGGGCTGGCTGCTGAACGTCACTGCTGAACGGCCCTTGCTGAGCAAGGGGAAGCATCCAAGGGCCGATCCAGAGGGGAACTGTGAGAGCCAGTGTTTTCAGGACCTTTGTTGGAAGTGGAAGATAATCCTTTGTGAATGGGCCCCCAGCCAGCACCCGCTGCAAACTGGGGAGGAAATCTGGGTGCGGTGGAGAGACGTAACGCTTGGCTCTGGACATGAGAGAGGTTCAGCCGTACCAGGACTCATCAAAAAGACTTGAAAGCAAAAGTCCCTTGGGGAAGATCGGGGTAGTTTTTCATCCCAGCAGGGCTGAAGTTTCACCCGTAGTGTTGGAGGAGTTGTGCAATCACAGGGGATGCTGCCACAAGGGCACAAGGGCCCCCTCAGGCTGGTCTCCCRTCCAGCGTCCCACTTGCAGTGGGTCTGGTGCCAGCACTAGATCACATTGGTGGTGACTTTGTCTATCTGGGTCTTCAAAACTTTCAAGGAGGGAGACCCTGTTCCTCTCCAGGTGCCTAGCCCAGAGTGTCCGAACATCGCAGGGCAGGTGTTTTCCCTTGCATCCAACTCAAACTTTTCATCTGCAGCCTGTGCTGTTGCCCTGAGAACAATTTGCCCCATCATCTTCATAACTGACCCTGAAGGGCTAATCTCTGCCCTGCTGCTAGTGCCCAGTGAGAGGCAGGGCTACTGTGGGGCTCACGCATGCTGGGGCTGTGCCCTTCTCCACACTAGCACTTTGGGATGAAGGTGAGACCAGCTCTACATGTTCAGCATTCACTGCTGACTCCTTCACCTTGTGGTCTCCCCTGGAAAGGGCTTCCTTTCCCAGGAGGTCCTGCCTCCCACTTCTCCCAAGGATCTTTGTTCTGCCCCCAGCCCTGGAGCAAGGCCAGCAGCTCCAAGAAGAGTTCTGGAGCCCTTCTTGCTATAATTTATTCACTACCACAAAAACAAGCCCTCCTTCCCTGATGCTTCTTTCTTCCCTCTGAAGTTTCCCAGCTGCTGTGAGAGCAGCTTTTGAAGATGACACCTGCGCAGTAGCCAGCAAGGTTTGGCCGGCTCTCCCAGCTCTGCGATGCAAGAGTCATGGGGCGCAGGGAAGGCACAGCTTGGCTGCCCACTGCACTGCCATGCCGTGCAGGAGGATGGATGCCCTGCTGCCCACTGCTGGCCATAACTGAGACCCTGCTTAGAAAGGATGGGCCCTTCCGTGCTGGTCAACTGATTATGAGAGTCTGAGATTGGGACGACTTTGAGTTGTAGAGCAGCTGAGTCTGATGTTTGCCTGAAAGGAGGACATTGCTGGCCAAAGTTTGCACCCCAGCTCTGCTTTACAGCAGTGGGTTGGTCCTGATGACAAATCCTCCATTCCAAGGCCGGGCTGGGAACCCCCACAAAACGTGTGGGCACATCTGTGGAGTGTGAGCTGATGATCAGCATCCCTTGAAAAGATGACCTGGAAAGTGGTCCACAGCCATACAGCCCCTTCCCAAATCCTAGGTAATGGAGCTGGGAGACCATATTTGTCTGTGCAGCCAATGGTAGAGGGTCCCTTAAGGCTTTGCCACCAATGGTCTCTATGTGTGTGCGACATTTTATGTTAGAAAGAGCTTTTGCAAATGTCAGGAATAAAGACTGAAGTGAATAGGGCATAACAAGCCCTGAAAAATGACTTGCATCTGCTACTAATAAGGGATGAGTTATGATCTTGGAAAAGTAGAAACATTATCCTGTGTGCAGGGTCCAGCGTATCCCTGGTCTTGATTAGATGCCCTTCTCACACCGTCCTCTGCATGTGAGCTCTGCTTGAAATGTATTGTCTACAGAAGCATTTCTCAACCTTTCCTAATCCAGGGACAGCCAAACCTTTTTGGTAGAAATCCAAGGATCATTTTGTTCAGAGCTGCCACATGGTTTTATTTACAACCCATAAGAATTAGGCAAACGTCTGGCTGTTTGTTTGTCTCTTTTATTTCATCCTCTCTCACTTGCTTGTGTGCATAGGAATGTGCGCATGTGTGTGTTTAGAAACGATTTTGCAGACCACTTCCTAGTGTTGTTGGGACAAGGAGCAGATCCTGGACCGAACATGACAGCAAGCAAAGAGATGGGCCTGGTGTCCTTATTTAACATCACAGATCAGTTCCCCAGGCAGGTCCAATGAGGGAGAAAAGCCCCAGACGCAGTCCAAGCCACCTCACCAACCATCTTTTGCCAGGCCAGGGTCCCAGCTCAAGGATGCTAAAAATCCTTGAGAACCATCAACATCCCCATCTTCACCCAAAAATGAGCTTCAGCCTGAAGGCTTGGGGCCATCCCATTCATTAATAGCACAAGACTGAAAAGCAGACCACATTGCTAGATTAAGTATCATCTTTCTCATTCTTTATGCTCATAAACAAGGATTTTTGTTTCTCTACCTCCTTCTTTGCAGTTCCCAGGTTCCCTCGCTTCTGGATGGAGCACCCTCGCTGCCTTCCGCAGCAGACCTGGGAGCAGAAATGGCTTTTGGGGGTGGTGGGGAGGGCAGAAGCCTGGCAGGAAGCCTGGAGGCCTTGATGCCCTTCAAGAAGTGCTGAAGTTGCGCAGGGTGCTGCTCACAAGGTGCTGTACCTTTCTGTGTCACATTGGGACCTGGCTGGGGGACAGGACTGCCCCGAACAGTGTTTCTGTGAGCCACGCCAAGCTCCCAAGTGGGGCTTTTCCTCCCTCCCCAGGAGGAGTTGTGCGGGTTGTGCATGGAGGTGGATCCAGGACACATGAATGTCCCAACCCGCTGGGGCAGGTCACCCTGGGCTTGTGCCCGTACAGACCTTTTCAGACCCAGGGCTGCACTGGTTGGCGTTAGCGGCTGACGCTGTGTTCGGGGGACTTCCAAAAATCAGGCCGTTTATGTAAGTTCCCCGCTAAGGATGGAGGGGCTGCGCTGCCAGCTCTCAAAGCCATGCATAACTTGACACATGTGTGCGGTCCTGTTAAATGTGGTGGCTCTGATTCTCATTTGTGCCGATTCCCTTTGCGCCAACCTGCCGGAAGGGAAGGGGCCTTTCAATGAGCACGCTTTGGTCCATGGCCGTTTCCTTTCAAACGCGTCGCTCCATCTGCCAGCCGGGCCCGGGACCCGGGTTTCCCCCCGCCGGCAGACCCAGGGCCAGGATCCTGGTGGGTGAACGCCGAGGTGGTGTCCCATTGATGTGAGATGACCAGCCCCTGAGCTTGCTGGCATCTGTGGGGCAATGGGGAGCACCACAATGAGCTGAGACCATTAGGTAAGGCTGTCCCCTACACCTCGGACCTCCCTTATTGCCCTGCAGTCCCCGCTGGCGGCTGCCATTTGGGGACCACCCTGGYTTTGTGCAGCCAGTGGACAGGAAGGCTGTGCCCGTGGTGCTGTCCCCAGCCTGGGGATAAAGGCTGGCTTGGAAGAGGGATCAAGAGCCAGTGCGCTCTCCTGCCCAGCCCTCTCCACATGGAGCTGCTTACATGTGATCTAGGTGGAGCCCCTAATTTGGGGGGATGGCACAGGCCTTGCAGGGACGGGGGAGCTCTCCTCAGTGCAGAGCAGCTCTGGGCACGCGCACAGCTGCCCTCGAGACTTCAGGGAGCTTTCAACTCCAAGACAGTGGCACCAGCAGCTTTTGGGTGTCCCTGGTTCAGGATTTTGGATGGAGGCGAGTGGTGTTCTGCTTCACCACACCCCTGTATCCCTCATGGGCTGCATCCTCTGCGGTCCTGACAAGTCCTGCATGGATGATTCCCAGCCAGGCAGGTTTAGGGCCCCGTGGAGTAGGGGGACAGACCTTGGCGAGGCATGTTTGCGGATATGCCTTTGGCTGTTCCTTGCTGACGATACCCTGGTTTGCAACGCAACTTCTTGGCATTTTGTCCCGGCCATCAGCTTTCTATTCTGCAGTTTGCCTTGTGGGAGAACTTGGGGGGGGGGGAGCTAATTTCAATTGTTTGGAGAGTGGAAGTAACTTGTTTTGTGGCTAGAGAAACCAAGCAGAGCTTGCTGTGTGCAGGGAGTTTTTCCACTGCTGTCTCCTGTTTGAATATTGTAACCTCAGGGGTTTCTAAACTAATGCTTGGTATGTCTCTGCCTTCCTTGTAGCAGATCCGGTTCTGTTGTCTGGCCTTTGGGCTGGGAGTGTGGCCCAGGGCACCAGCACAGTGGCTGTGCACCACCTGCACAAGGCATTTTGGAGGGGAAAAATGCACCTTTGTGGGGTCTGGCTTTTTTTGGGCAGGGTGGAGTGAACAGGAGGAGATAGAGGATTCCCCCAGTATCAGTTGGGATGACACTGCTAAAAGCCTAGGGCTTTTAGGGGTAGTGAGCTCCTCACCTTGGCCTCTCTGGGCAGGGGCAAATCTCCCACCCACCCCCACGTGACCCCAGAAAAATGAATCACCAAAAATGAAAGGAAGGGAAAAAAAAAAATCCCTCCCCAAAGCTGCCTTCCAGAGGGTTGGGCAAAAGATAAAAGCTCTCCAAGGAAACGGGACTCCTCCTCTCCCACCACTGACTTCTCATTTAAATGTCTGCAAGCGCCAGCTGCAGCCAACACTGCCTTTGCGGCCACCGCACGAGAGCCTGCGCTCCGTCACTGCAGGGCACCCACGCGCCTATGCGCCCGGCCTCGCCAGCCCCCCTCCAGCGCCCGCTGCCTTCACCTGGCCCCTGGGGGAAGATGCCCGTGCCCCCCCTGCCCGTGCAGTGGGCAGGCAGAGCTGGGGGTTAGCGCCACGGCCCGGCTCCGGAGGAGAGGCCAAGCAGCACCGCAGAGTGACACGTCCCTGAGGAGGGTCGCTGGGCCCCCACAACACCCTTCGGGGTGCCTTTGGGTGGCCCCACGTGCAGACTATGCGAGAACACCTGGGGGGCCTAAGCAGAGTGGCGCAGAGGAAGGGAAGGCAGGGGGGTCCCGGTGGATGGACCCGGTGAGGCCAGTCCCCTGATGTCGGCTCCGCTGCTGGTCTGGGCTGTCCTCCTGCACTGGGCCGCCCATGGGAGCCTCGTCCAAGGAGGGAAGACGTGGCAGCATTGCACAGGTAGGAGCCATGGCCGATGGGCAGCTTGCATGGGGAGGGAAGCTTCAAGAGTGATTCTTGCTGTGCTGGGACTGCTCCTGAGCCCATGGGCTCCTGTGAACGTGGTGTCCCCCAAGCCACCAGGCTGGCCAACCTGGGCAGACCCCAGCAGGTGGGCTCTGCTCTGGAGGGGGGACATGGCCACAGTGGGGTGCCCTGTGTAGGACACGTCGCCAGCCTCTTCCTGGCAGCCCAGCCCCAGCGTTTCAGTGGGGCACTGATGGGTTGAGTCTTAGGGTGATAGCACAGGTGATGCATGGTGTGATGCCCAGTGCTGCTAGAGCTACCTCCTTCCTCCCTATGACCCCTCGGGATAAGCAGTCTGGACACCCTCATATATCCACATGCTGTTAGGAAGCAAGGTCGTCCCTGGGTCTGGAGTCCCCATGTGCAGCTCAGGGTCAGAAAGAGCTGAAGGGACCTGTCACACAGAACAACGAGCCCTTGCCCTTGTCACGGTGAGAGCTTTGTGCCTGTCCATCCCCCATGGTCACTCGTCTTGCTGCAATGAGGTGCCGCAGGGCGCCAGAGGAGAGCCCCGGGGCCCGCCGGGTCTGCCAGCCATGGGGGCCAAAACACAGGGAGCAGTGGCACTGAAGGGTGGGGAAGGACTGTAGGGGAATTTTATGACGTCTTGGAAAGTACCTCTCATCCCAGACTCTTTGGTTGCTCCCTGGGTCTCTAACAGAGCTCTTGCACTCTCTTAGACGCAGCTAACACTATTTCAGTGGCAAAACCTCTAGGAAAATTCTGTCCCATCTTCCTCTGGCCATGGGAGCAGGCTGCTTCAGCTGGATTTCCATCAGGAAAGCACCACGAACAGCCTAAACCAAAAAGGAACTTTTAATTTAGCCCTCAATCCTGCATTTCTTGGGTTTGAGTTCTCATTTCTGCACCCTGTGCAGCACATGGTCCCTGCTGGAAGCAGCAGTGCACCCATCAGCCTCACTTTGTCTGGCCATAAACCTTTGGCAAAGCTTTTGGCTGTTTGGGCCCAAATTTGGTGTGCCTGTGGCTTGTCTTGGTTTGAAAGATTCTTCATTTATGTTTTGTTACAGCCAGGATGGCTTTGAGAAGGAGAGCTAGGAGAAATCACAGTTTTTCTGCTCCTTGTAGAACATTTCTGGTCACCCTCTCTCCCAAGCTGCTCCAATCTTTCCAGGTGCCGGGACTGGGACTCGTAGGACAGCTGGACTGGCCTCACCAGCAGGGCGCTGGAGCGGGAGCTCAGTTATTTGGAGCTAATTTGAAGTTAATCAACTTTGAATTTCCTCCTCATGGCACCTCTCCTCTCTTCTCTGGGCCCAGCTTTGCCAAAGGTCCGGCCCCAGGCGGCAGGACTGTAAAGCGGGCAGGCTCCAGCTATTTACACTGGCCAACCTGTACTAAAACACTCCTGGCTGCTCTCCAGATCATTAGGAGGTTTTGTGCAACTGCCAGCCCAGCTTTAATGATTAGCAGCGACTCTGATGTGGGAGGCAATTTGAGACTCATGTCTTTGGTTTTAATTGAAAACTGCCTTGGTGACGAAGTGTCCCTCAGCGTTATTACAAGCTGACTGCCAGCTCTGGGGAGCGGGGCTGCCGGAGGCTCGGGGCGATGCAGCGCAGGAGACTCGGCGGTCCCGGAGCGCAGCTGGGGTGCGTGGGGGGACGGAGCTGCCTGGGACCACCGGGCCCAGGCTTGCTGCGCTCAGGGGAGAGGACTGCAGCATTGCAAGCAGCCAGCTGTGCTGGGAATGGCTCCCAAAGCTGGTGAGGCAGGGCCTCGAGCTGACACGTCCCCACCGCAGGGAGAGCGCRCAAGGGGACTTGCTCTCCTTCCTCCCAGCTTGGGGCCGGTTGCAAGCTAAGGACACCTTGGCTGCAAGCACACACAGAGGCAGTGCAGCCTCCAGCACAGCTCCCCACCCCTTCTTTTCAGCTGTATGGTTCATCCCTCCTGCCCCCAGGCCAGTCCAAGGGTACTTCAACCCCTCTGCAAACACGGGCCTGAATTTGGCTTGCGCTTTTGGCTGAGAAAAATGGGAACTGGTCATTTCATGAGGATCAAGTGTTTTCTTTTGGCCTGTTACAAGCTAGGGCATTTTAGTCAGCCTTCCCCTACAAAGGCTTTATTTTGGAATTAGCTTAAATACACACCCTACAAGGAGGGAATGGGGCAGGCAGCAGGGATGACAAGTAGCAGGGTTGGAAGACTCTTGCTGGTTTTCCTACTCTGTGCTCAGAAAGGGACATTTGTCTTTCTTGAGTCCCTGGGGCAGATACTGCAGCTGGCTTTTGCACCACAGGGAAAAAAATCAGAAATTTTGACAGCTTTTCAGCTCCTTTTCTGAGCACAGTGTACTGGGAGCAGGAGAGAGGCTGAACTGTCCTGTCCCAGGCTGTGCTGGGCTTGCAGGCTGCCACGTGGAGCGTACCACTTCTCCGCAGCAGCTGGGCTGTGTCCAAGCCCGGTCCCCTGCTGGATGCAGCACTCTGCAGGACGGATGTGCAGGGACAATGACAGGGGCTGGGAAATGCTGAGCAGGGCAAGGGTTTGAGTCACCATGCATGGACACAGATGCACGCACACGTTTGCACACTGTCACTCTGACTTCAGGCCAGATGTGCTTGAGGTCACAACTTGGCCATTCCCTCTGGAAAAAAATGGGATTTCCTTGCTGCTCTGAGAAAGGCCTGTCTACTTGATGCTAGACAAAGCCATGTTATTGGGTTCCTTCCTGCGTTCCTTCCCTGCAATTCGTGCTGTTGTTTGAGCCATTCCCCATGTTCAGCACGAGTGCGTGGATCTTACCCTGGGGCAGTGTGGTGCCCATACTGGAGGGGAGGACTTCTCATTCCCAGGTCAGCGCTGCTTTGCAGCAGCCAGCCAGCGGCAAAGCCCATGCATGGGGTCTGCTGTCATTCAGCCCTCCAGCTCCTTCTAGAAGATGCTCTAGGATGGAGACGACTTCAGTTTGGGCTGGCTAGAGGTACATGGAGGTGGAAATGCTTTCCAACTCCAACCAGTTTGAATTCAAACACATGCTGGTCCAGCCTTGCTCACAAACATCTCCTGCTTGGCTTTCCCTCTGTGCCTAAGCAGCCAAGATTTATTAGTACAAATAGGAGCTAAAAGCATACATTAAGTTGGACATGTGGATATTTGCTGAAGGGGGATCTTAACTAGAGCTAGCTGCGGACTCCCAGCTGAGAGTGGAGCCTGTGGTGTTTAAAGATGCCGTCTAATTTCTCCTTCCCCCTCGCTCAGAGAGTGTGTGTGTGACAGCTGCTGGCTTGTCACATAAATCAGGCTGTGGAAACATGCTCGTGGGATGGATGGGATGAGGCGCTCAGCAAGCTGCCGTCCTGTGCAAGCACGGGCTGGGAGCCAGCTCGGCTGTCAGGGGAGGGCTCCGCTCCTGTGGGCTTTTACTGCACTCTGCTCTCAGCCTTTGCTCGCCCAAGCAGCCCCAGCCAGGCTGAGCAACAGGGGAAGGGCGAGGAAAGTTGTTTTTCCTGGCCCTGGGCCAGCGGGTGGGTGCCCCTCCGTGCTGCTGCTTTCAGGTGGGGCTGCAGATGATGGCCGGGCACACGGGTGTCAGCTGTGGGCTGGCATCGTGCCCACAGAGGCTCGTCACCTGGCCTCCTGCAATGTGGCTCTGGGCTTGCCCGTCTTCGCTAGGGAAGGGCCGGAGTCAGGGATTTTTACTCTAGTTAAGTACTACTTCGTCCTCTGGGAATGAAGCCCATGCGCTGGGTGGGATGTCACTCCATGTGAGGAGGACCAGACGGTGCCCCGTGCCGGTGGCATGTCAGCTGGTGATGTATGAGAAGGATAGAGCTACCGTATGGGTAAGTCCATAGCGGAAATGTGTAAGGAACAGCTTGAATTCCTTGAATGCACAAGCCTAGGCACCTGGTTTATCTTTGCTACAGAGGCTAAAATCCTGCCAGGGAAGCAAAGGCCAGTTCCAAAAAATAAAAGCTGCAAAGGTGCTGATATGGGGAAGGTCTGGCAAGTGCCTGCCCCGGGTACAGTCCTTCCCCTTGGCTGCTAGTGTGCTGTTTGCAAAGACATCAGACAGAGGGTGTTCTCACAGGGTACACGTGGGGAGATTTTTGCAGTGCTCTGCATGGGTGCTGGTGTCTCGGGATTGTCTGCTTCCCAGATGTGTGCAAGCAGAAGTTTTTCTCTCAGTGCTTTTTTCATCTGGGTGATGCCCTGGGGCTGTGCGTGTTGTTTTCTCCTCTGGGGAGAGGATAATTATTTAATGAGGGTTTATGGTGTCTGCCAGTGGAGTACGTGTATGTAAGCGATTAGTGCTGGGTTGGGGGAGCCTGGGCTAGAGGGAGGGGAGTGTTGCATCCCAGCACCCTGGAGTCAGCAACACCATAGCCAGGATTGAGTGTCTGTCTACGGAGCAAGGCTGCGGGCTGTGGTTCCCAGCCCCACTCTCATGTCTCTGGTTATGATGGCTAGGGCTGGCTGGACAGATGCAAAGCAGAGCCCCAAGGAAGCACAGAGCAGCCCTGGGGCTGCCAGGCTGGTGAGTCCCGATCCCAGGAGCTGCGGCTGGAGATGCATCTCAGTGGGATGGTTTGCGTGGGTGAGCCTGCACATGTGGTACCTGGTGCCATTGGCACAACGTCCCAGATCTGGGGATAGAGAGAAGGCAGCCTCGCCCTGCAGAGGGCAAGGCACCTTCCCAGCTTTCTCACAGCAGGGGGGTGAGTGGGAATCATGGGGGTGGGGAGAAAGCAAGTTCCCAGGATGCACAAGACCCCTATGATGCCATGGAGTGCTCCAGCCAAAGCTGGCGATGGGTTTGCTGCCCAAATGCCCCTGAGTGAGTGGGAGGGCAAAGCACCCCATCACAAGGCAAGGAACCTGTCCAACGTCACGTGGGCAGATTGGGATCATCTCTGGGGSCATCATGTGCTCTGTCATCTCTCCACACAGACCTGCGCCCTCTGGACATCCTTTCAGAGGTGGTCCCTGCCAGTGGGCTGGCCCGCGGCATGAGGGTGTTTCAAGTGCAGGGGGTGCGTGGCTTCCAGCTCACTGCCTCGCAGCCCCGGGCCCTGGGCTTTCCTGCCTCGCGGCTCTTCATCCACTGTGACCGCTTCCCTGAGGAATTCTCCATCATTGTCACACTGCGGGTCCTTAATGTCCCTGCCAAGGTAAGCACTGCCAGCTGGGGGTACAGCCTGAGCCCCTTGAGTTGGGATTGGAGGCTGGGAAAGGAGTGGGCACAACCTGGCCCTGGAGCTTGTGGCAGTGAGATTTGACCATGGCATCTAAGAACCACCAGTGGCCCCATTCTTGCTGTCTTTGGTGCCTTTCTGACTGTGTTCACATGCTGGTGGCCTGCACAGCCCCAGTGAGCACTGCTCCCAGAAGCTTTTCTAGTCCAGATCTCAACTTCCGCCATTCCCTCTCACCTCCTCTTGCAGAGAAATGAATACCTCTTCACTCTCATGGCTGAGGAAAGCCACAGCGTGCTGGTGGGGCTGCGCTACTCGCCAAACAAGCTCCACTTCCTCTTCTGGAGCCAAGAGCACTCCAATGGCTGGCAGACCCGTGTCACCTTCCGCAATGTCTCCTTGTCGGACAACCAGTGGCACACGCTCATCCTGGCTGTCTCTGGCCAGTCCTTCTCCCTGACAGTGGACTGCAATGTCCCCAATGACGTGTAAGTTGGAAGGGTCATGGCAGGAGGCAGTTGCTGGGGGCTTGGAGGTGGCTGTAGGGGGGGGTGCCAGCTCCTCAGCAGACAGGACATGTGGTGGGCAGGAGATGCTCTTCTGGCCAAAAGTGCAGGGGATGTGGCTCTCAGCAGTCATGCATGCACAGAGATCACCAAGCTTGCTGATTGACTTTTTTTTTCCAGCCACCAGCAGAGACTGTGAAATTATATTCTGCCTTCTCTCTGCCTGTTTGCAGGGTGGTAGAGACACCATTTCCAACCTCCCTGTCGGTGAAGAGAGCCAGCTTTTACCTGGGCAACAGGAGGAGAAGGAAAGGCTTATTTACAGTAAGTGTCCCCCATGGCATCTGGCTGCTCTAGGACACTGATGTCACCCCGTCACCGTGGGCCTCTGGGCTGGCTGTGGGACAGAGGCACCCAGGACAGGGGTGGGGAGCGGGTGCTGCACACCCAGCAGTGGCGGAGGATACACTTCACAAGGCCAGCAGTGCTTCCCAAATTCCACATTGGAAATGGGAAGGAAAGCAAGGCAGAAATCAAGTGCAGCCATTTCTGAGCCCTGTGCTCTGCCCTGGAGTTGGGACATGGTGCAGACGGCAGAGTGAGTGGATGGGAAGTGGCCGGTGGGACCAACTGTCAGGCTCACCCTCTCCTACTTTCCAGCGGCGAACAGAGAAGGAGCGGCTGTGGAGTGCTTGTTTCTGTCACTTTGTGGGACAAAGCACATTACCAGCTGTGTAATAGCAGAAAGACAGTTGATGGCACAATCTCATTAATAGAAAAATTAGGGCTGTGTCTGATCCTGACTGTGGTAGTGAAAGCTGTCTGCAGCGTACGAGCCTCTTGCCAATGCTCCTGTTGTGCCAGCTGTTAAATTGCCCAAGCCCAAGATTTTGGCAGGCTGAAGATGTAACAAGGATCTGATATATGTGCATGAATCATGTGGAGGCTTTCAAAGCCCAGGATCGAGGGAAACAAGCAAGATTATGGAGGGATATTCAGGTCATGAATCACCTGCAATTTCCATTGCCTCTTGGTCTTGCTGGACTTGCTCTCCATCATGCTTATTCCTCTTTTCCAGGGCTTACTCAGGCAGCTTGTCCTGTTGCCAGGAGCTGATGCCACCCCCCGAATATGCACGTCCATGAATTTTAAAGTAGCAACGCTCTCTGTCCCTGCTGTTCTCCAGGATCTCCCAGCAAAGCCGGCAAGCAATGAGGTGCTGAAATACCCGTATGGTCAGTAATACGACAACAGTGAAGGCTTAGAGCGTTTGGCCTTTTCCGCTTTTGTTGTGAAGGGCTCTTTGCTCATGGCTGGGCAAAGAGCTGGGGCAGAGGGAAAGAGGATTTCCCAAATACCTTGTGTTTCTGAAAGTGTGTTTGGGCTCTGGACTCCACTGGGGGATTTTGTCTAACCTAGAGATACCAGAGAGAATATCTGGGGTAGTCTGAGCTCAGGAAGATGGGGAAGGGTGGGAAAGCTGGATATCCCAGGGCATGGTGGTGAGCACCACTGTCCAGCCCTCATTGTGTGCTGGGGTGAGTCACACCACTCCTCCTTTGCATGCGCTAAGAGGTGCCTGCCTTGCTCTTGTCTGTGTCCAGAGACTGACATGAAGGTGACTCTCGGGTCCCGTCCGCCCTGCACCAAGCATGAGAAGGCACATTTCTGGTTCAACGCCTCCCAGAGAGGGCTGTACCTGTGCAACGGCAGCACCTGGATTTCCATGCTGGAAGGTAATGGTGTGCCTTGTCTGCACAGCTTTCTAGGCTGCAGGGGGGGCTTGTGCAGTGGGAGAGGAGCAGAGATTTGCCCTGACAGCACTTTGCGGCAGGAACCAAGTCTGCAAAGAAACAACAGGGCAGTAYGATACAGCTGTGGTGTCCCTGCATGGCTCTCTCCTGTTTGGCAGGTCTTTGCTCTCTGTAGCCACATGGACGCTTTCAGTGTAGCTCTTGGCTCAAGCACCTCCGGGAGCCAGCTCCCTGATCACCCACACTCTGTCTATGTTGTCTGTCCGTCTTGTCTGTCCTCCCAGTGCTTCTCTGGTCAGGAGTGAGCTGCCACCTCATCCAAGCAGGGCAGCTTGGCCTGCCAAGAGCCGTGCTGCAGTGATGCCCAGGCTGCRGAGATGCACCCTGCCGTGGGGTCCTGAACCTGCAGGTGCTCCTGGCGCCAAAGCGCTTGCAGGGTAGACAAGAAAGACTCATCAGCTGAGTGAGCAATGGGACCGTGACAACGTCATTATAGCTTTGCTGGCCTTAGGGCAGAAAATAATGTTGCAGCATTGTAGGAAAAATGAAGCAAAGCTAACCAGCTCCTGTAGGAAAGGGGGTCAATGTTATTTGAAAACAAAACAGATTCTGTCCACTCATGCTCCCCCACATGCTCACAAATACCAAGATTCGTGTATCTAGGTGGTCTGCCCAGGGTCCCTTGTGAGGACACAAGGGATGAGGTATGCCAGCCACCAAGTCATCCTCCTCCCCTCTCGGGTTTCTCTTGTGCTGGCAACCCCACGCTGGGTTTGGATAT
This sequence comes from Apteryx rowi, assembly GCF_003343035.1. Classification (NCBI taxonomy): domain Eukaryota; kingdom Metazoa; phylum Chordata; class Aves; order Apterygiformes; family Apterygidae; genus Apteryx; species Apteryx rowi. The sequence continues at coordinate 715,124 of NW_020450706.1, forward strand.
GCCTTTTGTCCCCTGTAGAAGCTGGCAGTGGCTGGTGTCCCCCTCCTGTCCCACCTTTGGGAGTCACCAGGATTAGTACCATGTCCTTGTTTTCTCAGGGAGACATTGTGCTGAAATGTTGCTGACCTGTTAACCTTGGTGCCACCAACACCTGTAGTCCTTCTGCCGTTCATCCCTTCTGGTGTCTCCCAGACTTTCCCACCCATTCACCATTGGGACCAGTCTTAGCATTTCTGTTCCAATTTCTCACATTAGTTCTGTCTAAATCTTCCCAGTATCTTTTTCCAGAGCTCATACAGAATCAGGTCAGAGAGAGGATGTGGTGCAGGGCTGCTGCAGGGGGGTACGGATTAACCCAGATGGTCTCAGCTGTCCAGGCCCTTTTGCACCATTTGTCACAGCTATATGTCTCTTCCTCGCCTCACCATTCCTTTTAGGATAAAAATACAAAAACACTTCTTAAGCAGCAATCTAATTTCTATTTTCCTACTCCCAGCAGAGAAGTGCCAGGCAGAGCATTTTGAAGTGTCGCCCTGCAGACAAAGAGCAGGCTCAGGGTTGATGGGGCTGAACGTGCTGCTCAATAAGACAGAGTCAGTCCATTCACCAGCCCCTCAGGTTTAAGCCCTTCCATGCCCCGGATGCCACAGCCTTTATTTTCATCATAAAGCTCCATGCAGAAGCAAATGCCGCCAAACCAGCTCAGCTGTGCAACATGGGGCACATCTGAATGCCGGGTGTTCCAGTTTTAGCCTGACTCCTCATTTTTTTTCCTAGTCAAACAAAGGCTCGACTATGTGGAGGAGTACCAGAATTTGGTGACCAACTCTGAGACGATGGGCATTGAGGTCTTCACCATCCCAAAGGTGGGACTGTTTGCAGCCACTGCCAACCGGTACACTCCCCCTGGATCAGCTATCTACAAGTGGACTGATGGAAAGTTCGTGCCCTACCAGAACATCCCCACCTACCAAGCTCAGTCCTGGAAGTATTTCAGCATAGGAAAAAAGGTAAGTCTGTCTAGAAGGTTATTTCAATGCTGTAATAAACTGCAAATGCCAAACACTGCCCCAGACCGAACCTGAGTCTCAGGCATGGTTTTGTGGGTAAATCTTCCTCTCTGCTGTCTTTGATGGAGTTCCACTGATACACGTATTCAGCAGGTAAGGGTCTGTTCTGGGGGCTGCCTGATGATCTATGTGCACACTGTTGACTGCTCTCTGTATTTTAGTATTTTTGCCAAGACACAACAGCATCCATCCATTCCATGTTCAGCAACTGATGCTCGTAGCATAGATAACCATGTGTCCAGATTGCTCAGATCTCATTCCCGGGGTGTGCAGCTCTCCAGGACGCCCCACAGACAATGATTTTCTTTGTCAGTCTCCAAAGTGACCTTTTAGAGTTTGACACCCTCCCATGTGTCGGTGTTCATTTGTAGCAGTCTCTGCCTGTTCCTGCCTCAGATGTGGTGTGCCTATGAATGCCAGCATCAAAATGTCCTTCACACGTGGTTGCGTATCATGTGGAGCTGTGGTCTAGCCTGATCTTCATTTTGCTGGTGTATCCAGTATGCCACATGAAGCGAGGCAGGAATCTCCCCACACGGCGGCTGTGGCATTGCCCTCGGGGGCACACAGTGCCTGAAATGGGAGCACAGAGGGCAATCCCTCTGACCATCCGCAAGGCAGAAGACCTGCCATGCACATGGCCTGCTCTGATCTTAGTCTTAGAGAGTCATCAGAGCACATGGCTGCTCTCCCAGAGCTTGAGTGTGTCCAGCCATTAGCATTTTTAAGCCCCTTTGCTTTTAAGTCATTCCAGGAGTTTGGATCCATCTCTCCTGCCCTAGGCAATCTACCACATGACTTCTGCAGAGTATCTGCCTGGCTTCACTCCCTGGGGAGTTACTCGTCACCTTGCAACGAGCCCCAGGCCAGCCGAACAAACATTTCCTGAGAGCCAGCCCTGTGCAGAGCTCCCAGGGTAATTCAGATCACTCCCCCTCTAGCATGATGCATCCTGGCTTGTTGCCGTGCTGCTGCTGAACGCCACCCAGGGTGGCTGCAGGCTTCCTGTTCACGAGCCACGTGCGCCAAGATATGGAGGGATGGGCAGAAATCCTGCCTCCAGGCTTTGCTGGCACTGACAGCCCTGCTGTTTGGATAGAGCTCTGCTGGCTGTGCAAAGCTCTGTCTGCATCCTCATGGGCAGAACACAGGAACATCCGTGGCTGCATYTATGCACTGGTGGGAGCCAACTTGGGGTTTCCTACTGTCAGTCCAGACCCACAGCACCCCCTTGGAGCTATCATTGCAGGTCAAGAGAAGGAAACCAGACTGGTGGTTCCCAAAAGCAGCCTGGGGCCAGAGCACCCAGGGGCCTCCCCTCCTCCCTCCTCCATGTGGTTCTTGCACAGTGAACCCCACACGTTGGTACTAACCAAGGCAAATGTGCTTCTTTGCCTTCAGCTCTTCACTGCTCTCAGCTGTCCTGCCATGACAGAACTGTTCCCTGTTTGCTTAGAACATATTTCCAGAAGGCATGTACTCATCCTTATATAAGATCTATGTATCTGTATATGATGTTTGAAGCAGACTGGCCCTAGACTTATTAGACAGGGGAGCCCCCTCTCCTTGACACCTTGGGACAGATTTTCTAGTTGGGGCTAGCCTCAGCACTCAGGAGAAGGTGGAGGATATAGAGGCACATGTGGCTGTAGTGCTCTGTGCTCAGCTCCCAGTGCTTGGTACATGTGATGTGTCACTGGAGAGCGAGGGACCTCTGGCTCCTGAGTTGCTGTGTGGGATCTGGGACTTTCTCTTCCCTTTAAAGCTGTGTTTCTGGAGATGCCCTGAAGGGACTCTCCTTGAAGTGGGAGCTTGTTGGTTTGTGCAGGAGAGCTGCCTAGGGCTGACTGGACACTGGGGAGATATCTTCCCTGGAGGGAGCTGAAGACCTGGAACAGGCCTCTGCATAGAGGGGAAGGTCTGCATCCTTGGAAAAGTTCAAGCCTTGGCCAGACAAAGCTGTGGCCTGGTGCTAGCAGCAGTCTCTCTCTGTTGTTGCAGCCTACTTTCCAGCTGCTTGTCCCCAGCGCTGGGGTGCTTGCATCTCAGAGTCTTTGATGGCTTTTGGAGAAAGCCAGGCCATTTGCTTTGGATCTTGCTGTGTGTGCTTAATCTGGGTCACAAGATGAACAATGGACCACGACTCATCAGGAAACAGCACCCATTTTATCTGCACCTCCATGCCCAGCCAGYATGTTCTGCCTTCCCTCTTGCTCTCTCTGATTAAAATCCCCAGCATCTGCGTGAGCCAAATCTTCCAAAAGGCACCAGGTGCTTCCTGAACACTGGGAAACCCACAGCAGCAATTAGTGAAAGCAGAAGGACATGGAAACCAGTGGGTCCCAGCAGGCCTGTGGGGAGCAAAGGCATCTGAAGGCATCCTGGGTCCTGGTTTGGTGTCACAGGATCAGGGTCTGGGTTTGTTTGCAGAGAAGAAGGCCCAATTCCTTCTGTTTCTGGCAAAATTTCTGGGGGTGTACTTGGCCTTTGCATAGAAAGAGAAGCCCCAAATGCCAAAAGGAGAAAAAGGGGTCTGGAAAATATTTTGTTTTCTCTCAGGGAAGCAAAATAATCATTATTGCTGTTATTATTTCTAAGTTTTTTTCCTAACAACAGACCCTGTTTTGGGGAAAGGTTTGTTAGCGCAGATCCCCTGCCCACCCATGGCCCATTTCGCTCCCTTGGCAGCGTTCCCCTTCCCCAGAGCCAATGTGGGCTTGGGGGCTCCCCTGGCGCCTTGTGGCCTGGGTGACTGCAGGGCATCTCTGCCTCTGCCGGGCTGCTGATACTGTGGCTGAAAACTGCCTCCTCCTCAAGAGGCCCCCTGCCCTGGGGCGTCTGTGACGGCCACTGCCTCCTGCACCAGCTTGCACAGCAGCCGCTGGGGAGCAGAGGCCTTGTGCTCTCACAGCTGTCATGAAGGTGCAGGTCCTCAGCTCACCTAGCCCATGGGTGGACTGCAAAGGTGTGCGGATGTGGCTCTGTAGACACACGTCCAACACGCGTGGACCAAGAGCCCCTCAGCTTAGCCCATGGCCGGGCGGAGGCAGGCCCCTGTGATGTGTCTGCCTGCTGCAATCGAGCCGTCTCTGACCCTGCGCCAGCCAGCCAGCAGCTTGCTGGGGCCRTGTGGGCTGGGGGCTGTGCACAGGCAAGGGGAACCATGGGGCTCTGCTGAGTGCTGGCTTGGTGCTGGGTGGCCGCCAGGCTGGGGGAAGAGGCGGTTATCCCGAATTTGGGCCTCCGTTCAGGGAGCGAGCTGTCTGATCAGACCGAGGTCCCTGCAGCCCGACTCAGTGGCAGCCAGAGCTTTGCCAGCAAAATCCAACCGGCTCGTCCCTTTCCAATGTCCCCCACAAGCTGCTGGGGCCCTGTCCCTGCTCTGGCTGTGATGTGCAGGCTGTGCGGCAGCTCGAGGGCAGTACCCTGCCCACGCTCCTGCCAGCCGGGGCTGTCCTGCCCTGCGGCAGCTGCCTCGGTCCCCAGCCCCTGCATCCCACAGACGTGTGCCCTGGGCCCTCCCAGCCCTGCGTCCTGCCTTCACCCTGCCTGTGCTTGACTGTGCCCCTGCAAGAGGAGAAAACCAAGATGTCCTGGCTTGTTATTTTTCAGATCTTCCTAGCAGTGGCTAATTTTGAACAGAATGACAGGGGTCAGGAGTACTCTGTAATATACAAGTGGAGCCGCAGGAAAGAGAAATTCGTCACGTACCAGAGGATCACCACGCACAGCGCTAGGGACTGGGAGGCATTTGTCATTGAGGGAGAGGCTTTCCTCGCGGTGGTCAACCACAGAGAAGGTACCCAGCCCTTATTCCTTTCTGGCCCGGCTCAGCCGGGTGCATGGCCAGGGCAGGCGGCTCAGCAGGGGTCTCGCAGGGGGCCCGCAGTGCTGCAGCTCATCCGCCACTCGCCGCAGGGACGAAGCTTCAGAGCATCCTCCTGTGGCTGAGGCGACACTGAGGCTCCCCCCATGCCAGGCGCATCCTTGCCTGGAGCACGAGGCAAAGCCAGGGAGTCAGTGGACACAGACTGGACTGCAGCGTCCCCTGGGAAACCCAAACCCTCAYAGACCCTCTGATTTTAGGAGAGGAAAATATCTGGGGAAGTGTCTGACACCATCCCCCTCTCTGCTTCCAGCTGCGGGGGATGAGGACAGGAGCAGGGGCAGTGTTTTTGCTGAATATCTCTGCTTCTTTTCATCTGTTTCCCCAAAGCTAGATAACATGGTGGGGTAGTTAGGGCAGCCGCAGAGGTTTGCAGGAACTGAGCCTTTGGAGAAGCCAGAGCATCAGCCTTGCGGGTGCATGGAGAAAACCAAGGGAATGACTTTTGCTCCCTCCAAATCAGCCCACCTGGCATGCCCTCCCTCCCTGGACACCCTGCAGACACGATTCAGCCTTGTTGCCCTCCCAGGCCATGAGCTATGCTGGGTTGGGGAGTGTATCCCCCATGTGGAGGATGACTGGCCCTGGTTCTCCAGAGTGCCTGCAGCTGGGTTTGGACCCCAGGCGGGTGTGTTCCAGCCTGTCCTTCTCCCTGCACGTGGGCTGGCTCCCAGGGCCTCCCCTCTTCCAGCACCAGGCTTAAAGCTGGTTGCTTGGGTACCAGTCGCTGTGGACTGGGCTGCGAAATCCCATCCCACCTGTCGGACCCCCACCATGGCCAAATCACATGTGACCTACTCCTGCGGCAGTGGGGAGGAGGGTCCTGTTGGGGGCCATGCACATTGTGCAAGGGTCAAGACCATCCATGGCCAAACCAAACCGGGGGTGCTCCACTCTGCAGGTGTTGGAGAGTCAGTCCCAGAAGAGGTGTCGCTCACCCATGTGGCCATTTCCTGCCTACCCCCTGCTCCCCAGAGTCCTTCTTGCCAAATCCTCTTCCCCTCCCGTGAGGATTGCCCACAAATCCCATAAACACATGGTCCAGCTGCTGCTCGGACATCAGAAGCATCAGCAGGACCAAGCCAAGGGTGACAATGCTTAGTGGGGTGGAAAAGGGCTGCTGATGCTGCCCCTCCTGTCAGGGTGAGGCCAGCTCTTTACTGGAAGAATGATTCTAGCCTGGGCTGGGTGGAAATGCCAGACCGAAGGCACAAAAAGGTTGTTAGCTTTAAATGCCAGCTGGGCCTGACATGGGCGTGAGGCCAGAACACTTGAACTGAGCTCAGGAATGGGATAGAGCATGTGCTTTGGTGCCTGATGGCCTCCAACCGAGTGCTCAGGGCCTTGCAGGACTGCAGGTTACAGTTCCCATTGCTCTTTCTGGAGTTGGTGCAGTATATGGTGATCAGCCCAGAGAAGTCTCTGGCCAGCACTTGGGAGCTGAATGCAGGGATTTAGCCAGGGAGCACTGAAAAACATCAGTGTGGCGTCAATCCAGCTGTGGCATCCTCCCAGATGTGTGAGCTTGCATGCAAAGGGTGACAGCAGCCCATGATGTTTGCATCTTAGGGACTGATTCCACTGCACACAGCCATTCCATGGGGCAAACCACAGAGCTTGGCTGCCTCGGGGTGCTGGCACAGCGCCTCCCGGTTTGCATGCTGCTTGTGTGAGGAAATAGAACCCTTGCTTCTCTCTGCTGAGAAGGGCGGCTGCGAAGCTGTCACCATGTGCTTGGGAACCAACTGCYAGTGTCTTTCAAAGGGGTGGAGGCTCTTTGGCTGCTTCTTGGGGAGCAATCAGTCCCTAACAAACAGCCTTGCAATGTGCTGGCAAGTATTTGCATAGCTGAACCCATTTCTGGGTCTCATTTCTCACAGGAGCTTTTTCTTATCATGCATGTCTTTCTGTCTCCCCCAGGAAATAATCACAACATAGACAGCGTGATATACAGGTGGAACCCCAGAACAGGGCAGTTTGAGACCAACCAGACCATCCCTACCTCCGGAGCCTACGACTGGGAATTTTTCACCATTGGGCCATATTCCTTCCTGGCCGTGGCTAACACATTTAATGGCACATCCACCAAGATCTACTCTCACATCTACATCTGGCTCAATGGCTCTTTCCAGCTCTTCCAGTCTATCCTGGTAAGGGTTGGCAACTAGTCAACCTCTGTCCCTCAGTGTCCCCTCTGAATCCATTTCACTGGGGTTCAGGTAAGGCCAGAGAATAATTACAGAGGCAGTCCTCTGGAAAGAGAGCAATAGTTTCCCACTGGTTCTCCCCTAGGGATTGACCAAGTGAGGTCTGCTTTTTTTCCCTCAGAGAGTTTTAAGAGTGGGTAGCCTCTGCACTGCACCTCCAGCAGGCCTGCCACACTTCCCAGTGCACTTGGCTTGCAAAGGTTTGTCTGTGCTTAGCTTCTCATGTGGCTTCATTCCCTGCAGACATTCGGTGCTGCTGACTGGGAGGTCTTTCATATTGGGGACAGAGTCTTCCTGGCTGTGGCRAACAGCCACAGCTATGACAGCAGGACACCGGTGCCTTCCAACTTCTATGCCATCAACTCCTCCATCTATGAGCTGAACATCACTGCCCAGATGTTTGTCAAATTCCAGGACCTCCTCACCTACAGGTACCTGTGCAAAAAGAGCTGAGGCACTCCTCAGCCCATGTCCCTCCCACGAGTCCCCCCCCAAACTAAGGGTTCTCATGGTGGGCCCAGGGGCTTCACACAAGCTTACATGTTGAAGGGACAAGGCTGATGGGGAGGGCAATGGGTGACAGGCCCTGGGCACCCAGTTCCCTGGATTTTGGAGCAAGGATGGATCTCCCTTTAGGAACAGCCTGGGGAAAGCAGGGTTTTCTATCTATCATCAGCAGTCTCAGAGCATCCTGCTTGAAGACCTCATCTTGCTTACGAGGACATTGTACTGAGCTGCTGCCCGAGCTGTTCTCAGCTCCTGGGACAGAAGAGGGAGGTGACAGTGGATGGCATGGCAAGGGCTTTGTAGCAGCAAAGCACAGACCCCCAGGCCACACACATTGTCACCTGTCACTGGAGTGGTGGTGGCATTCTTGTCAGTCTGCGCAGCAGCTGGCGCCAACGACCCCCCTTTGTGTGAGCACCGTGTGAGATGTAACACGTGCAAGCACCTACCCTGTTTGCCTAGGCTAAGGACCTAGCATGCTGGGAGTCCTCAGCCTGTGGCTTTATATCCACCTCTCCCTATGGGCCCTGCTCAGGGAAGATGAGAGAGACTGGGGCCAGAACGGCCAAACACCTTGAGCAGAGTGGGGTCAGCAGAGGTCAGTGAAGGCTGGGCTCAGCCCTGTGGGCCAAGCCTGGCCGCGGAGGGACCATCTTACCTACACCTGTGCTTCCTTCATCCCACAGTGCCCTGGACTGGGAGTTCTTCTCGGTGGGAGACGACTATTTTCTGGTGGTTGCAAACTCCTTTGACGGCTTCACCTTCTCCGTTAACAGTATTATCTACAGGTACTGCTGCACAGCCAGGGCAGGGTGAGCTCTCCACCAGGCCTGGCCCTACTCGGGGAGGAGAAGTGCAGACATGCCTGCAGGGCAGCAGTCGGGACACGAGGCACCTCTGCTCACCGCCGTGGAGCTGTACCCAGCTCTGTGCCTGCTGTGGCAGAGGCCTAGGCCACACTCACTGGGAGGGTGCAGGACAGCCCACAGGGAAGCTGCAGCAAGAGAGGTGGATGGGTAGCTGTTCCCAGCTTGCTTCCCACTCGTGCTTACCCCTGCGGTTCCTGCAGAGAAGGCAGAGAAGATGCAGTGCCTGTAGAACCTGGTGCATCTGCCCAGAGGAGATAGATAGGAGCGCTCTCAGTTTTCGTACAGGCACGAGCAAGAAGCCCCAGCGAGGGGCATCCCCCTGCCCCAAACCACAGTGTGGGGGTGGAGGATGCCAGCCCCACAACTTGTCTTTCCTACCCCTGAGTCTGTGTCAGCTGGGGTGCCCGGCCCGTGCCCCGAGAGTTAATTACCCTCCCTGTGCAGGTGGCAAGGCTATGAAGGCTTCGTAGCAGTTCATCACCTCCCCACAGTGGGCTGTAGAGACTGGGAGGCGTTTAACACCAGCGAGGGCTCCTACCTCCTCTACTCCAGTGCCAAGGAGCCGCTTTCCAAGGTGCTCAAGCTGAAAACCACCTGAAGTGGGTGAGACATGCTCAGCTCACTGCCAAGACCAGAGCAAACTGTGCACCGAGGTGAGGAGACCCCCTGCCTGGGGTGGGTGGACCATGGCRCCTCAGGAGCCCAGTAATGGTGGCCTCAGTGTCAGCCCTGGGGCCACTTGCYTGGGTGCTCTGCAGGATGAAGAGGAGGAGGGGAGCTCCCAGGTGCTCCCTGCAGCCTTGGTCAGGGGCCTGGCAAAGAGGCCCTGATTCTGCTTTTGTGCAGCCTCTCCTGAGCCAACTCTCCCAAAATGCCCCAGAGCCATGCCACAAGGACCAGGTCCTCCCCAAGGTGCCTGGAGCCAAAGAGTTTCCCCAGTTATGTGGCACGAGGGACTCACCGGGGACCCCAGCGCTAGACATTCTCCAGCCAGGAGTGTCCCAGAGCTGCTGTTGGACTGGTGAGAGCTCACTCAAGGCCAGGGGAAAAAAAGGCCAAGCAGAGCACATGCTATTGGGATGAGCATGTGGTGACGGGGAGGAAATGGCATGTCAGAAATTGCGAAAAAAAGTGGCTTCAGGCTCAAGCTTCCCAGTGCTTGGGGCTATGACGTTGCCAAGGACCAGTCTGAGCCATCACACTTTGTGTCAATTCTCGGACTGTCTCTGCGGGGTGCCTGTCCTGAGACACCCTGCATCTCCAGCCATCCACGCTGGCTGACGACTGTGCCAGCATCTTCTACACTACACCAAACCTCATTCCGGTGCCCTGCTGCTGCATGGTGCCTGCAGACCTTCCCGCTCCACCACGGCTGATTTCAGTTGTCCTCGCTGAGCAATGTGTGTATATTGTACAAATGCATAGATATATTTTACAGCCAGATTTGGCAGACAGAGTTGTTGTTTGTCACAACTGGCATCACATAGGTGGTGGGGCAGGGTCTTCCTGAGCAATGACATTTGCACTCAGTTTGAAGGGTTTTATAGATTTGCTGTGAGATATTGCTGGTATCCACCACCCCATCTTACGCTGGTCCTCAGTCCCTTCTCCACAGGATGAGCGACCCCCAGGCAAATCTGCCATGCAGGACTGATCTGGCTGCCGTTGGTATGGGAAAGACCAAAAACTGCTCCAGGTCAAAATGCAGCCTCTTTTCCTCACCTTTCTTTGTGGTGGAGGAGGGGGGACTTCTGCTTAACTGGAGCTCTAATAAACCATGCGCGCAATAAACCAGCCTACATGCCGCACACATGCTGCAGGTACCTGAGCTGCTCTGCCCACAGTGGAGGCTTTTCCCTCAATCTGTGCAGCCTCTCTCAGGGGATCTCTGTGCTTCTTGGTCTCCTCTGGGCTCTGGCAGGGATTGGCAGGGGCTGGGACCAGGCTGTGGGGAAAAGGTGAGGATGGGTAACAGTGCCAGTGCCCCAAAACCCAACCTAAGGTCTGTGTTATTCTTGACCTGGGCTCAGACGGTAACCCCCATCCCTGAGCTGGCTCCAGTCCACCTAGCAGAGGGGGGCTTGCAGGTCTCTGAATGGCTTGTACCACCCCACAGGGGCCTGTAGCTTCTCCAAGGGCTGCCCTGGGCCCATCAGTATGCAGCGCGCTCCCAGGGACCAGCCCTAGAGCTGCCCACAGACAGCTCTGACCAGGGCCCCAGGGCTGCAGGGTACGTCAAGGGTGAGTGGGAGCTGGTGCATTTACCCCTGTGTGCACATGCATGCGCGCGCATGTGCGCGCGCRCACACACACACACACACACACACACACACAAAAACCAGCACTGGCCACTTTGAAATACTTCTTTCCTCCATACATCAAGCTGCCCCCAAAGTAGGAAGTGACCACAGTTGTATGGGCCCATCCATGACTTCTGGGCCACTGGTTGCCTACGAGGATGAAGCAGTCCTGAGCACAACGGGGTGCTGGGGTGACGGTGACCCTCTGCCTCCACCCACCATGGCTCCTCCTGCCTCTCCCAACTGGTCCAGAGCATTGCTCAGCCCTTCCCCAGCCCCTGAGTTTCTTGCTCAGGGCTGGAAACATCTACCCTGGCCCCTAGCAGCTATGGAAAGACTGCAAGAGGTGCAAATCCCTGGGGAAGAGGGTTGGGGAGGAAGCACTGCCTGATCTGCCCTGGGATCCAGGCCAAAGAGAGCCCATTTGTGCAGCCCCTGCAGATCTCTCCATCACCTCTGTCTGACAAACAAGCCCACCTGGCCCAGCGGCAGATAAGACTTGCTCTGCCGGGAAGGCTCATTTCCTCCTGCTTGTGAATGAGGCAGGATTAAATTTGCTTCCATTGCTCTGAGCCAAGAGCAGCATCTTTAATTCAGCTCTGAGACAGAGGAAGGGCAAGATAGGGCAAGATGTCCCTGCACTTACCCAGCGAGATAGAGGAACAATTTGGTCTGCAGAGCAAGCCTGCTGGCCCCTGTCACCCCTGCTTGAGGCAGGCTGGGGTGCAGGTAGAGAAGATATAATCTAATGGGAGTTGAGCTGGTACATTGAATTTAGGGCTGTCTACTTTATTTAGAAGAGACTGAATTCAGACAAGGGCAACGCCCCCCCAGAGCACCATCACCCTCCCTCACCATCTCTGGGGCAGGACTCCTGGTTTCTCTTTCCAGCTGGGGTGTAGGCTGATGCAAAAGCTTGAGGACTGTGCCTGGAGCCTGGAGCTTGGGACAAGCCTGTGAGGGAGGACTCACCTCTGGAAGCAGGATAAGCCGAGGGCAGAGAGGCTGCCTGGGGATCTGGCTGCAGGGGAGGTTCAGACCCCCAGCTCCCAATCTGCACACTGTCTCCCAGATACCCAGCTCCCAGCGCAAGGAAACTCCAGGGGCTTTTCCCAGGTGCAGGGCTTTATTGAGAAAAAGGCTTAGGAGAACATTCYGAGGCTGCCAGTGGCAAGTGGGGGCTATCAAGATGCCATGGGGGCTGGGGAATGACGTCCTGCTCTCTGCAACGCTGGTCTCTTGTTGGAGCCATGATGGGATGATCCTGCTGCACGGACTGGCCTGTCCCTCTCCACCGCAGGCTTCAGGGACCACAGCTTTCCTTGAAGAGGCAAAGCAAAGCGAGAGGGCCCCACAAGTGCCTCTGGCGCCATCTGTGTCCCCATAAACCTGTTCTCTCCAAACCATGTGGACTGCAAGCAGTGTGGCTGGGGCTGCTTTCCCCGTTAGCGTGGCTGGCAGTGGGCACTCTTGTGGGGGAGAGGGGTGCTCCACGCCAGGGAGATTTTTCTCCTCTGGTCCCTGCACTCCATAGGCAGGTCTGCATCAGGGGTGTCCCCTGCACCTCCCATCTGCATCCTCCACCATGTCACTCTCCCATGCTTGGTCTGGGGTTGCTGGAGTTGGCTSTAGGCCCTGCATCCATCCCTGCTCGGGTGGTCACTGGCATTGCTGGAGATATGCCTGGCTGGGAATTGCTTTCCTGCCCGAGCCTGGGAGCTCTTGCTCTCCAAAGGCACTGGGTGCTCTCTACTGAGGAGCTCTGCGCAGAGAGCAGGCCATATCCTGTCACACTTTATCTGGACCCAGGACTAGCAGCAATATAAAGCACGCAAAGGCCTGCACGTTGCACAGGAAGGGATGGCTGCTGCTGAGTTTATGCCAAAATACAGTTCCTCAGGAAAATCCTGTAAAGAAGCTTTGAAGCCCACCAAGCTGCCACTGGCTCTCCACAAAGGAGCTGGGAACAAAGCACCCCAATCTTGCGCTACAGAACAGTGCTGATGGTTTCTGCAGGGTCCTGGGTGCTTGGCAACGATTTCAGGTACTCCACATGCTTGCGGGTGTCCTCTCGATTGTGCCGGACATAGCAGACCACATAGGCAATGACCATGGCAAACCAGCCGAACATGGTGATGAACATGGCCACGTCCGTGGTCCTCTGGCGCACGCTACAGAAGTTGACACCAGCATCCAAGACCTGGAGCAGTGGCTTCCCCACATACTCCTCCCGTGGGGCTGTGTGGCAGGTGATGTCCTGGACGGAGTCAGGGTCCAGCCGTGCCTCCCACAGGACCTCTTGCAAGGCGCACTCACAGTGCCAGGGGTTGTTGGCTAGCCGGAGCTTGGCGTTGAGCATCAGCAAAGCCTCTTTGGGGATGCTGCGGATGCGATTGCTGGAGAGGTCRAGGGTGCGCAGCCCAGCAGCCACCCCTTTGAAAGCTGCCCTGTCAATCTTCTCAATGGCATTCCTGGAGAGGTCAAGCTCCTCCAGGTGGGACAGGTGCCTGAAGGCATTGCTGGGGATCCTGGTGATGCTGTTGGCATCCAGCTTGAGGAACACAGCATCTTTGGGGATGTCCTTGGGGATCTCCTCCAAGTGCCGGGAGCTGCAGAGGACGGCCTTCGCCCCTGCCCGCTCCGTGCACTGGCAACTCGGGGGGCAGGAGCTGCCCCAAGAGACGCACAGGAGGAGGCAAAAGAAAGCCTGGGCGACGCTGGCTGCCGGTATGATGGTGAGTGTCATCTTGCACCTGGGCAGCTCGGCATGGCTGCTGACAATGCCTTGGTCGCTGCAGGAGCTCCCGGCCGGCAGGGCATCTCCTCTGCACTCCTGCAAAGCCTCTCTTACTGCTGGAGGAAAGTGGAGGGCAGGGGGTGACACGGCATTATTTCCCTTGAACACTGCTTACGTCTTATGCATGACGTGCCCTGGAAAAGCAGGGAGAGGTTGGGCTCTGGAGCCCAGAAAACAAGGGCTTAATGATGCTGGCTACCATCTCTTCCAGGGCAGTTTAATTAGGCTTAAGATTAATTGCACCTGGACAGAGAGCTACAGAGAAAACCCCTTTCTCAACCCTGTCTCTGCACATCCCACCCAGATGGACAAAAGGGTGCTGTGGAATGGGGGTGATGAGACGGGCACAGCCTGGGAGCCCACTGCCAATTTCTACATGGGATGTGATTTGCTGCTGGGAAATGGCAGCAGCAAATTTCCATCTCACCAAATTCCAAGTGTTAAAAAAAATGATGACTCAGACTCCCCAGATCATCAGACCAGCTTAATCACCACCAGGTTTTTAAATAACAAGATCTGGAGTTCTTTTGCTTTCTCCATCTGTGAGCTGGTACGAGTCACGTTTCTGAGGGGTTTTGCCAAAGGAGGGATTAGGAAGTGACTGTTTGTCCTTTCTTCATTTTTTATATATAAGTGAACAATATGGTTTAATACCTGACTCCAGGAGCTGGATCTTAGAGAGGAACCATTGAATAAAACAGTAAGGGGGGTGATCCAGGAATCATAAACCTCACCCCAGCCCTGCTGGAGATGAGGCAAGAGATGAAGCAGGTGGCCCTCTTTCCTCTTCCCTTCAGTGCTACCTATACATCTGCTGCTGCAGCTGGACTGGGGGGAAAAAGATCTCCATGGAGGGGAGTGTTGGTGGGGAGGGACCCCATCAGACCCAGGGAGCCTTTTCCCCAGCGATGAAATTGCCCATGGGGATCTCATTAGATCTCATTAGATTAGCAACATGCAGAAAGTCTTGTGGGAGAAGTCATTCTCCGTTTGGTACCAGCACTCATAAGGCATCAGCGTCCCTCAGGTACCACATCCTTCTGGTAATGGCATCCCTCTGATAACAGCATCCTTTAAATACCAGTATCCCCTGGGTACCAGCACCCCTCAGGTGCCTGCCTGCGGAGGGGGTTCGCGACTGCAGCTGACTCTTCCAGGGGAGATTTTCCTCTGCAGCTGTCCTGACACTGACCCAGCCAGAGCCAGGGGGGTGCGGGAGCAAAGCCCAGCCTCGGCCCAGCGCCCCCGGCTGGGGGCGAGGGCCCGCTGGGGTTGGGGGACTGGCCGGGCGGGGCGGGGAGCCGAAATGTCCCGGGTGCGGGGCGGGCTGTGCGCCTCGGCTGCGCCGGCACCGGTGAGCGTGGTCCCCGCCCGGCCCCCCGCCGCCCCGGGCTCCCGGGCAGCCTCTTACCTGCTCGGCCGGCTCGGCTCGGCGCCGGTGCGGCTCCGGCTCCCGTTCGGCTCCGGCTCGGTGGCGGCAGCGGTGGCGGCAGGAGGCGACGCGCCGTCCCCACTTGTTGCTGCGGCTGCTCCCGCCCGTGCCCCCGGGACGGGCGGTCCTTGCCTCGGCGGCGGGGCGGCACCGGGGGCCCGGGGCGGCGCTGGGGGCTCGGGCCGGGGGCCTGGGGAGGACACCGCAAGGCCGGGGAGAGCGGCGCACCCGGGCAGCCCGGCCCGGCCTCAGCGGCCGCAGCCCACGTTGCCTCCCGGAGCAGGGTGTTTACCGGCAGGGTTGGCACTGGCCCGGCCCTGCTACCTCACGGCCCGGGGGCAGGGCCAGGGGAAGGGATCAGAAGATGTATTTTGGGGCGCCCGACTCCTTTGTGAGGTCCAGCACAGCGAGAGCACGTGTAGGCGAGGGGCCACTTGGACCCCATCTGTGCTATAACTGAGTGATGCTAATTAGATTTCAGCGATTCATCCTAGCCTGCGGTTGCTGTGTTCCTGTCAGCTTTGATGCATGGCCTGAGGACCTAAAAGCTTTATGGGCTGCTCTAATGCAAGATCTCCTCTCTCCACCCAGCCACTCCCCACCCCCAGACCTGGCCCTCTGGGCTCCTGCTCTGGTTCTGGACAGTGGCAACAGGAGACCATGGGCAGAGACCCAGCAGGCCAACAGCAATGAAGAAAGGCACCATGCTGCAGCCTTCGCACAACACTCTTTCCAGCAGCTCCTCCCATTCACTCCAAATGTGCCAAGACATCTCTGTGCCCAGCACGGCAGATGAGTTTGCAAGCAAGTTGGATTTGTGTGACGAGGTTGAAGGTAGGAATGTGCAAACTGGGCTCATCCCAGAAGTGCGCTCCGAGCGTGGCCTCCAGGAATGTCCACTGGTTAAACAGCCATAACAGACCACAGCCTTTAATTATTTAATACATAGTTTATTGAGCTAGTTTGACTGCATTGCCAGTCTGACCCTCTTGCTGAGCCCCAGTGCATCACCAGTGAAGCTGCGGTTGTGCTGTGATGGCCACCAGTGTGGGAAAAATAGCTCTGGCTGCCTAATGTCCAATCCATTGGGAGGATTCAGGGGAATGAAAATACCTCCCTGAGCAGTCCAGTCATAATAAGACACCATGGGATTGTTCTGGGGTTATCAAGAGCCCCCGGATACTGTCCCCACTGTGCCTTGTTCTCCCTGCACCAGGCAACAGAAAAGATAAGTGAAGGACCCCTTAAGAGCAGAGATGTCTGAGATAGCCCCACTAACGTCCTCACTCTGGTCCCTACTTGCCCAAGGGGCCACAGAACATGGACCACCCGAGTCCCAGCAAGCTGCCCCTTTCTCTTCATGTGTGCAAGGGGATGGGGCAGGCAGGTGACATTTAGCACAGGACATTGGTGCTTTGACTCGCACAGAGGGAAGGAGTTCAGCTACAACATGGCACTCAGTGTACGCAGGCAGGGTCAGGTAACAGTATGGGATGTGCGGGGGACCTGCGTGAAGGTATGAAGCTATAAGTATAAAAGCCACAAGGCACTCACACCTTCACAAGAAGCACTGGGTCACAGTTTGGGACCATATTGCTGCGTCAGGGTTGGCTGGAAATGGAGCCACGGCAATGGGGCTGCCAGGGCCCAGAGCATAGGCAGGGGAACAAAGATGCCTGATGGATGCCCTGGGTGGAAGGGAGCTGGGGCAGGAGAATCCCCAGTGCAAACAGAAGGTAGAGCTAAGAGAAGGAAATCCTTGCAGGAACAGCCTGTGAGTCTGCTTGCCCCCAGGTCCTGAGCTAGTGACTTGGCTGATGAGGAAGCACCAAGAGATGGGCTGGGGCTGAGCTCAGCCCCTTCAAAGGATGGGGCCACAGGATTCCTGCCCCAGCAGTGACCAGCATGCTGCATGGGCACTGCCCAGACAGCCCCTGCCCCCAGGAGCTTGATGGCTGCAGTGTATGGTGGTAGGGGAGGGGCATTCCTCCTCCCGGAGACCTGAGATGTACCTTCACAAAGGGACCCAAAGTACCATGAGAAATCTGGTCTCCAGCAGTTGCCCATGGCCTCACAGGGGAGCTGGGGGCAGAGCTGCAAGTCCCAGACAGGATCCTCATCCAGGGCAGCAGGAGCCCTGGCCTGTGCTCAAGGACTCAGAAGTAGGAGCCTAGGAGGGCTGAGACCTTGCGCAGGAGCTCCTTCTGGTTGGCATGCAGGGGCATCCTCTTGTCCAGCACCTGCCAGCGGATGCACAGCTCTGGGTCACAGCCTTGGAGGAACTGGAAGGGACAAAAGACACTGCAAATGTGCAGGCAAGGGGCCATGCCAGGCACATCTAGCAGCACCTCCAGCCCCCAGCCTCCTGCCCGTTCTTTTTGGGGTCCCTGTTGCTATGCTACCCCATGTTTGGCCCCACATTCTGCTGCATGCAGCTGGAGAGACCCACTCTCGATTAAGGTAAGTTCTGGGTCTGGAACCAAATGGATTTGGTGGGAGGATCTGCCTTGCTTGTGGTCTCACCTGCCCTATGCCTGCTTGGAACCGGGTCAAGGAGGCACGGAGGCAAGAAGCCCTTACCGAATTCATCCGCTTCATCTCCACATCATTGTGATCATCAAAATGCACGCTGATGGCGACAGTCTCGACCCAGGCATTGTCCGTGTTGCGGGGGTCGTCGAGGTATCCCTTATGTATCTGTGCATGGAAGGGGATTGCTGCATTAGCGGAGCCCCGGACACTTCTCTGATGGCACGAAGAGGTCCCAGGTGCCTCATCAGCTATAGGATGTTTCATAAAGGACTGGGGGTGGGGGGGGATATTGCTCCACCASTTCTCTGCCTCTGCTGGAGAACTGTGATCTGTTCCCACTTTGTGTCCTCTGAGCTACAGTCATGGAGAATGATTGCAGCAGGTGCAGACACCCACCAGCCTGCCTCGGGATCTGTGGTGGGGTGGTACATGTGGCCCAAGTCCACAAGGTCCCCAGCCATGATCTCAGACCCTGGGCATGGTCTCAGGCCATTATGCTGTTCCTCCACCTCCACCAACTATTTCTACCCTAGCCTGAGGGCTTGGCGTGAGTGTGGGCAAAAGGGTTTGCACCCTGCTGTCCTACTGCTGTAACCCTCACGTACCACCGTGACACCGCATGGCCCCGTACCTCTGTGCCTTGTTTCAACAAGTTCTGGAATTGGGGCCAGAACTCCCGGCGCAGGATCCACTTGAGCTTCAGTGGCAGCATCTCACCCGGCTCCAGTGACCCCTGCACCAAAGCAGATGTCACCAGAGGGGCCTGCCTGCGGGCCAAACCAGCCCTCCCTCACTGCTGCCAGTGTGGTGCATCTCCATTGCCATGGCAACAGGAGATGCCACCACAAGCTATGTTAGAGGGGGAGTAAGTGGTGGAGGGACCTCCCTTTCCTTCCTCCTCCTGCAAAACTCCTCAGCTGTGCCTGAAAATGTATCTGTATTTAACTGTTTTACCCTCTGTAATTTGCTGCCACAGGACACTATGCCAATAGCTTAATAAGATGTCCCAAAGGACAAGTGAGAACTGAAGCGTTGATTGATTAAGGACGAAGGGGAAAAAGGGTTGTGCCTCCAGGCACAAGCATGACCTAGAGAGCTGGGGCAGGTGGCAAATGTGTTACTGTAACCTGATCACTGAACTCCCCCGGGAGGTCCTGGCAGCACAGGCCCCGTGATCAGGCACTCTGCTGTGGGCAGAAGATACCTCCCCAGATAGAGGGCTGTGAAACCCATCTCCATTTCCCTTTTTTCCATGGTGCATCTAGCTGTCTAGGCCAGGAGACCTTGGGCTCAGATGCCTGCCTAGCCTACCTGGACCCTTCTGAGCCAGCTGGTTTCTACTAGCTCTTACCCCAGGCAGAGCCCAGACATCCGACAGGGGGTACCGGGCAACTAAGACTTCCAACATCTTCTTCAAGCTCTTCCTGATAATGGATCCATCCGAATTCCTCCTCCAGCTGTGAGAGAGACCCATGTGATGCTGCAGGAGGACCTGGCTCCCCCTTTCCCAGCATGCTGGCAAAGGTTCCCACTTTGAGTGGGCAGCAATGGGTTTTGCCAGAGACCCCCCCCCCCCCAATCTCCCTGTAATGGCTTTGTGTCCCCTTCTCCATCTGTATCCCTGGCATCACTTCCCCACCCCAGTCCTGGAGCAGGATACCTCACTGTTTCCATGCACTCACCGGGTCACAACTGGGTGCAGGGCATGGTTGGGTCCAAAGCAGTGCAGGCTCCCACGGCCTCGTAGCCCCGTCCTGCCCATGGGATTCCTAGCAGGGAGAGAGCACGTAAGCTGGGAAGGCATCAGAATTGCTCATCTCAGCCTGTGATGTTGATCAAAGTCACAGACCCTTTCCAGAATTTCCCAGCACAGCACTGTGGATGTTCTGGGCCTCTGGGGATGTTTTGGGAAGGCCCTGAGGAAAATGTGTCATTTCCATGCCCCATCATTAGCTGCTTGGAAGCTGGAAGGAATTTGATGCACCCAGGTCCTCCTGGCACACATGACCAGGACAGCAATTTCTTGGTCTTAATGGTATTTTGCAAGGGTGCTTGGTGGCACTATGTACAGGCAGGCATGCCAGCCCTGGGCACATGCTTCCCATCCTCCTAATCCTACCTCACCCATCCATCCCCATGGCCAGCATACTCACAGTGGCAGCCCATCCTGCACTGCATAGAGGCCATGGAAGCTTTGCCGGTTGATCAGCCCATCCATGGCATTGTAATTGATCTTCAGGAGAGACTCCAAGGACCTGGCCAACAGGAAGCAAGCAGTCAGGGCAGGGGAAAAGGGCAGGGGCCAGAGCTCCAGGGAGAGGGCTGGGGGCAACACTCACAGGCTGAATGGGTCCTGCACAGCCATGTCCTTATGGTTGGCCGAGTAGGAGAGAGGGTTGTAGAGTGGGAAGTCCACCTGCAGAGCATATGGCTGCATCAGGCCCAGCTCATGTCCCCACTCTGGCGACGGCATCAGTCCGGGGTCAGACAGGGACCAGGACTCACAGGAAAACTTTCTCTCCCAGTCCCTTCCTTTGTCTAGCTCTTGGCACCCATCCTGGAGGCATTTAGAGCTCTGGACCCTGCTCTGCCCTCTCCAGGGCTGAGCTCAGGGTCTTGGCTAAGGACTGGTGCCTCACTTGTGCACCCACAGAGGCTGGTGCCAGATCCTGCCCCTGGCCCACATGGGCACAAAGCAGGCCCTGATTCAGGAAATGAGGTAGCAGATGCTTCCCCCCCCCCCCCCCCCCCCCCCCCCCCCCCCCCCCCCCCCCCCCCCCCCCCGCTGTGTCTCCTAACAGAGTATCCCCAGGCATCCCTGGCACTACAGATCCCAGCAGGAATGATGCCTGCTTCCCCTCCTTATCTCTGTGAGCGCTCTGGAGGAGCTGTTTGCCCAGGAGCAGAGTCTCACTGGAACTGCCATTCCCCAGTGTGGGTGCCCTGCAGGACCTCAGAGATTGGGGCAGCTCCACTAACAGTGAAAACAGGGCCGTTCCCTTGTGGAGCAGCCCAGGACATGCCAAGTGAGTCCCAGCCCTGTTTTCCTGAGCTCAACTGCAGCATTTCCCAAAGAAGGTATCTCAGGCCACAGATAGGCCCTCTGCCAAGCAAAGACTCAGCTCTGGGTTGCTGAGTCCTAGCAGCATCCCCAGGAGGCTGCTTGTCCCAGGACAGGCAAGAACAGGAGCTCCCAAACTTGACCCTTTTCACTTTGGAGGTAGGTGCAATGACATGTTTGTTTCCCTTAACACCTTCCCACCTCCTACTGTCCTCTGTCTGCTGGAGCAGTCCAAAGCCCCTTCCTGCCAGTGCTGAGCCTGCCAGGCCCTGCTCCCCATGGTCAGAGCTCCTACCTCCCAGGGCACCTTCTCATCTGGCACAGGGAAGCGGACAGTGCGAGACCCTGGATATAGGAGGTTTCGAGCAAGCACGTGGTATGGGGGCTTCATCTCCTCAGTTTTGTCCTCCAGGTCAAACTCCCTCATCTCCGAGGCTTTGCTGGAGACTGCAAGGCAGACACGGAGAGCAAGACCCCACAAAACAGGGTGCTGAGTCAAAGCAATATTGGTGCTGTGGGTTGTGGCTCTGCTGAGGGGTTGCTGGCCATGAAAAGACTTGGTAATGGGCTCCATGGAGGGCTCCAAATGGGGGGGGAGGTAGGGTGGGAATGGTCACAGGACAGGCTGGATGATCTCACAGAGACCTCAGCCCTGCAGGTGGACTGAGGGAGGAGGCAGGCCAGGCACCTGTCACATAAGGTGGCCCCAAAACCTCCCTGGGCCAAAGGAGCCTGGAGTCTGTGCTTTGCTGTTTAACACAGGGACACGAGGGTCTGCTCTGTCCTGGTCACAGGCTGGAGACAACGCAAGACCCAGAGCTTCCTCACATACTGCTGCAGGTGGAGACTGGCTCTGCTTACCCAAAGGCGGCGTGTCCTTGTCTAAACCGAAGCCATTCCCATGTAGGGCCTGCATCATCCAGTTCAAGGCTTTAGCGCTCTGATGCATCTGTATGGGATAGGACAGGCCATCAGCCCCTTCCCATGCTACTAGAGCCAGTAGGCACTGGTGCACACAGGCATTTCCTTCTCAGCACTGCACTGCTCAGCTTTGGACAAGAAATTGCTCAGAAAGGGCTCTTCAGGAGAGGAGTGGGACTCTGTGCTGATTGTTTCTCCCACCATAGAAATCTCTGTGGTGTCTTGCTGCAGGGCTGTAGCACCTGGTCCCCAAGCTCTTGGCAGGACTGGCCTAAGCCTGAGATAGCCCAAGGCAGTCCTGCAGTGTGAATGGGGTTGGCTGCTTAGTGCCTCAGCAGAGCCTCTGATCCCAAGCACAACCACTCCCCACACACCAGAAGATCAGCCCATCTTGCTCCCCTCTTGACATACCAAATGGAGCTTAGACAAATGGAGTACCACAAAACTATTTCTGAATTTTGGTCAGTGTCAGCAGAAGATCTTGCTTTCTTGGGCCCTGAGGACGCTGACTGGTCTTAATGGCCCGCAGCAGCCTCACCTGGGACCTCCTCCCACAGTCTGCCAATGGGCCCTGGAGCCCATTTCAGCTCAGCCCATGGCCGTCAGTCCCTGCCTGAGCTGTGTGGGAGGACGGCTGGTCTCCAGCTCAGCTACTGCCATGCCTGGACCTGGCTGTGGCCCCGTTGATCCAGACCCTGACCTGTGGATGAGCTTCCTATTCACCATGGTCACCATGGTCCCATTCTTCCAGGTCACCACAGACCTACTTGGTGATCACTGAATTGTATCTGACCCTGGTTACCATCACCAGACCCGATCCTGACCCGACTTCCTGGCTTGACTTCAGAGCTGCGTCATCACCATGAGCTTGCCTAACTCTTGATTAAACCTGACTGCCATCTTGGGCCTGCAACTGTGTTATCATCCTCAGCTCCCTGTCCCTGAGGGAGCAGCCACCCTCACTGTGCCCTGACACTTAGCTGGGAAAACCACTTTAAGGGAAGAATTTTTAAAGCATCTGGAAACAGAAATGGAAACAACAGCCATGATGCAGCTGCTTCAGAGGAGATGCTAGGGTCCCTTCCTGCTCCCAGGAACCCTGCTCCTGATGCACTGCATGGAACAGCTTCATGGGGACAAGGCTGAGAGCCCATCCCATGCCTAGAGAGTCAGGAAAGCCATCCTGGGCCAAGGAGAAGAGCTAAGTCACATCTTGCAGCTTGGGTGACCAGTGGAGGCAGGGCCTCATCCCACCACTTCCTATCATCCCACCTTCACCCTGTTCATTTTGGGGTCAAACAGAACATTTCCCATCAACCTGGTTCTCCTTTGATGCTATTTTTTTGGCAAGGAAACCCAAACTGTTTTAAGGGAGAGGCGATCCAGAGGGACTTTATCCCAGTGCTGTAGTTCAGTTGACCCAGCCCCTTAGACAACCTCACCTTTCCAGGGCAGTTGCACAACTTTTGGCTCACCTGTTCTTCCAGGGCAACCAATCTCTGCTCCACCAGCCTTGTCCTCTTCACCTGATCCAAGTCCAGCAGCTCTGCTAGTACATCAACTCTGGAGGGCCAGCACAAAGAGGAGACTCCTTAGAAGCTGGGCCTGGTGCAGGTGCCCAGCAGCCCACTCCATGTTACTGCATCCACATCCTCAGGAGTCCTGTGAGCATTCCCTCCCTTGCCTGGATGCACAGCCATGAGTACAACATCAGCCACCTCAGAGCACTAATCTTTCTCTTTTCTGCCCAGGCTGCCCTAGGACAGGAGGACTTCCCTGTCTTGGGAGTGCTGGTACCTCTGCGCAATGTCTCGGATCTTCTGCTCCATGTTCTGCTTCTCCTGACATTGCCGGTGCTGCAGGTAGTTCTCCTTCAGATACATCTCCCAGGAGAGGAGGGCAGCTTCTTCATTCTTCTCCAGCTTCTCTTCTGCCAGAGGAAGGGAATGGTGGTGCTCAGAGCGGGGAACTGTCCGATCCCTGAGCATCTCAGGCCTTGGTACCACAGCCTAGACTCCAAGCTGTGTGCCTTGATGCACGGTGCCATGCCCCGGGGAGGGAGTGAAGGAAGGGAGGAGAGGTGTTGTTCCTCACTGAGCTGCTTGTGGCGTGTGGCTGGCCTGCGGAGCAGGCTCCGCCGGACCAGGAGCTGCAGGTGGTTGAGGAGGATGAAGGGGGGAGGTGCAGGTGGGCGGCCATGGTACTCCTCGATCAGGTCATGCCGCTGAAACTTCCAGATCTGGTCCGTGTGCTCCTGGACCTGCTGGAACGTGTAGCTGTAGGGGCAGATCCTGGGCATCAACCATGCTGTGAGGACATACGGCCCATCTGTATGCTGCCACAGCTCCTACCCCATCTCCCTGATCAGTCCTGGCCAGCTCCCCATACTACCACTGTGTCTATAAATTCCTCCCTCCCCCCACAAAGTGCCCCCAAGATCTGGTCAGCATGTGCCCCAGGCCCCTCCTTGCATTCTCTCAGCATGTGGTGCCCTGGCCCTGCCTGCAAGCAAAGCTAGCTTGATGCACCCTCAGGACCATGGGGCCAGGTCAGACTCACTTGAACATGGCAATGAGGAGGTTCAGGAGGAGGATGTTGGTGAAGAGCAGGTACAGGCACAGTAAGATGACCGTCAGCCACTCTGGGAAGATGGGCTCCTTGCTGTCCTTATTGGTCTCTGGGCACTTGGGCTTGTAGGGGTCCGTCCCATTGGGGCTGCACTGATCGATGTTAAAGTTGACCCCTGCAAGCGAGCACAGCACAACTCCGCCACAGCCAAACCTTGTGGTATCTCAGGGAGCATGTTGTACTGACAGTACCCAGCATCAAGGGAGCTCAGCACCTTGCAGAGATTTTAGCAGCTGCCACACACACAGGGTTTCCGAGCTTGATCTGCTTTGTCCTCTCTGTCCCAAGTGCTCTGCTCACTCCCACCAGCTTTATAGCTGTGACACTGAACTGTATCAATTCATGCCAGTTGGGCACCTGCTCTCATGCATTTGCTAATGTGGTATCTCAACCAGTTGGGCAGCTTCAGTCCCTGGGTTTGGCATCACAGGAACGCTCAGGATGCGCCAGAGTAGGGCTCCAGCCCCATGCTCCATCATTGCTCTCTCCTGGTCTCCTGCTCTGTGTTATGCTTGGAGAGGAGTCCTGCAAAGGACTCCCATGGGCAAGCAGGGCAGGAGCTAGGCAGACTGCTGCATAAGCGTGGTACCCCTCAGCCTTGTCACAGATCCACTCTGCTCATGCCACATGCTGTTACAGGCCAGTGTCCCTTACCATCGATGTAAGAGGGGATTTGCCCAAAGATGGTCAGGTAGGAGTGGTAGACGACTCCACGAAAAAGCCAGTCCACACGTTCCTCATTGTGGATCAGGATGGCCTGCTTGGCAACCCCAAAAGACACCACCCACACTGCTAGCAGGAAGAGGAAGAAGAAGACATCCTTCATCTGCAAAAGACACAGGCAAAGCAAAATTGTGTCTTGGAGCAAACTACTCTCCAAAATAGGATAACATGGGTGGCACATCCCATGCAGGTGTCTGGATGCTCTAGCTGGGAGCCCAGGCCTGGTGGAGTGGAGGGGAACTCTCACCATGCGTTTCACAATGATGATCTTGGGCCCCAGTGTCTTACTGACTGTGAAAATGTGCATCAGACGCAAGCAGAAAATAATAAAAGCCAGTGACAGTATGATCCGCCCAGGATACAAAGTTGATGGGATCAGCCTGGGCACAGAACAGAGAAAAGGAAACATCTCAGTGCCACCAGACCAGGTTTTCTTCTGAACTCACAGTATTATACCTCTGCAAAACTACTGAGCTTCCCCAGAGTGCTGGGTGAGAACTGCAGCATGGAAAACATCACTCCTAAAAGCAGCTGAAAACAGAGGGAAGTTGGTCAGAATTAATCATGTGACCATGAAAATCTTCATTGGCCTTTTGAAGAAGAAATTGCAATTTAAAAAATGTGCACAGTTCCACAGCCCCAATTTGGGGCTGCCTGTAGCCTAAAACAGTGGCTTGAGCCTTTGTGCTGCCAGGAAAACAGCCCTACAACTCACCTGCAAGTCAGCCCTACGATAAAGACCAGAATGGCACAGACATCCAACTTATTCCAGAAGTCTTTGAAGTACACGGAAGCCATTTTCAGGATCCCAAACCCATCTGGGTCATGTAATAGCTATCGGGAAGAGAAGTGAGGTTAGTATTTTAGTGAAAGCCTTGTAGGATATTCATGCACATTGTAGAGAATGAGGACTGCACAGATCAGCTGACCATCGCTGGACTCCCTTGCTTACCTGGAGTCAGCCTTAGCCTACAGGGTTTTCTACAGGGGCATGAAAGGAGCTTGGAAAGAGGTATCTGAGAAAAGGAGCTCCTTTGTCTAATGAAGAAAGGCGGAGAGGTGTTGAAGCAAAAACTGAAAAAAAGAAATGTAAAGCAAAGCCTGGAAATGCTCCTGGCAACAAATGCCCAAGGAAGGAGGTTGTCCCTTCATCTCCTGACATATTCAACTCTAGACAGTGTCTTTCTGCAAGTACCCAGGGCCAGACCAGTTGTAGCTGAGGAAATTCTGTGACCTGGGAGACATGAGAGATCTGGCAGTTCCTTCTGCTGGCACCTCTCTGAACGGATGGGTACACAAGAGGCAGCACACGAACATGAGCTACACAGGAGACTTTCCAGGAACACCCAGAGGGGTGGCTTTCCCTTAGGCTGCAGAGCTCGGATCCTGTCACCTCCTCCCAACCCGCCTCTCCCTGCCCACTCTGTACCTGGCGGGTTTCCTCACACACCAGGGAGAAGAGCCAGAAGTAGATGAGGTATTCCCGCCAGGATGGCAATGGCTGGAAGTCAACCATCAGGACATAGGCAAAGAGCAAGAGGAAGGTGAAATAAGACAGGATGTTCATGTGGAAGATGACGACGGGTGCCGTGAAGAAGGCCCGGAAACGTGTCAGGCAGCCCATGGGCTGCGGCTTCTTCTCCCTGAAGGGAGGAAGGGACGAATGCTTGGCTCAGCCATCTGAGACCTATGTGCCAGCAAAGCACCTGAGGAGCACTGCTCCAACCATGCCTTGTGTTGCTAATAATGATCTCCCATGCCAGCCTGCTGGGGACGTCTTGTTGGCTCATCTGCTCCCCAAGCCACATGCTGCCCAAGGAGACATTACAATAGCTTCTCCCAGCCTGTGTGCTGCCCCATGTAGACTGACCCTCCTGACCAGGCTGTCCCATGTGGTCCTGGGGTCACTTTAGCCTCCCAAGGGGACCTACAGACACCACAGCGGGGCTGAAGGTGATGGCACACAGGGTGCTCTCAGGCGCATGTTGGACTGGCTCTACAAACAGAAGGCTCCTGACCACCATGGCCCGTGGAAGCAGAGTGAGCCAGCCGAATGGTAAGGCTTGGAGGAAACCCCTGCCTCAACGCACACACATCCTGGCTGTGAGAGGTACCTGAAAGTGATGAGGCTGGTGTAGAGAAGTGGGAAGAACAGCATGCACACAATCACCCGCCAGAGCCCATTGTCCACACACATCTTCCCCCACCAGACTTTGGTTAGAAAGGCCTGCAAGAAGGAAGAGGAGCAACGGTTACAGACAGCCCCCTCTCCGCACAGGGCACAGCTCATGGCATGGTTGGCTAGTCTGGCTGAGGGACAGACACTGGGCTGGGGCTGACCCCTGAGGAGCCCAGGCCAGCTTTGCAGGCGTACTGGGGACAAGTGATCCCCAGCAGCACAGAGCAGGAAGGAGATTAGCAGGCCCAACACAGACCCTGGCACAGTTTACCATGGGATGCAGTGTTGCATCAATCTCTGAGCCCTGGGAATGGGGGTACAGAACACAGCCCATCCATCTGAACCTCACCTCTGCAAATGAGAAACCCTTAATCTGGAGCAAGGGACACTTAGGCACTTCTTCCACATGCACCACCATTGGAAACCCACCTGCACACCCCCATGAGACACAAAATTCATGTTCTTGGCCTCCAGTGCCAACTGCAGACAGGTTGTCTTCCCCCAGGCTTCGGAGACACGGGTAAGGAGCTTCTGGGCTCTCTCTTCATCCTTGCGGTAGCACTCTGTGAACACCCCTAGCCAGGCAGAGATCAAGGAGCCATGGCTGAGCTCCAGGGCCAGCTTGGCACTCAGTAATAAGCCCATAGAGTCATCCTTTGTAGCAGGATCTGAACACTGCAGCATGGCCTGCCCTCAGCATTTCCTTCTCTGCACTTGCACGGTCAGCTGGAGCACAGCCCTGACACACTCCTGCCATGATTAGGGGGTCCCTGTTTGGCATTGTCCCCCCCCACCCATCACCCCAACATACAGCCTGCAGAGATGGGCAAAGCTAGCTAGCACTACAGGACAAGAAAGCAGTTCTGTACTGCCAGTCCCCCTCTCACTCACCGATGGCTTTGTGCTCATACTGCTCGGCCAGGGCCAGCATTTCCTCAGTGGTGTCTGTGTCTTCCTCTTCCTTGGCAAGCTCCTTCAGGATCTTGCTACAGGCCAGAGCAGCCACCATGCAGTCCTGGCTCTAGAACAGAAGAGACCAGAGAGAGTGTGGGACTCTGGCCCCATCCTACAAGTCCCCAGGAGTCCTGCTGAGCCCTTCAGGTCTCCTGCAGCAGGGAAAGAGGGTCTCCCAAGCTGATCGCTGCATGGGAAGGACAGATTTCCATGCCTAGGGCTGAGCAGTCCTCCATTCTGGGAGCAGGTAACCCGGTGCTGTGGGGTATCTGGGGACAATTGCACTTTTGTGATGGGAAGCTGGGGGTGATGGGACAGGTGACCCTACTGCTGTGCATGGCATGCTCATGTCTCCCCAGCTGGCAGCTAGCCACAATGCATTTTGCACAGCAATGCTATTTCTGGGCAGGAAGCGTTCTCTACCCCTTCAGCCATGCCTCAGGGTATCCCAGCCTGCAATGCACCGAGCCCCTGCTCAGCCTCTGTAAGGAAGAACGTGCTTCCAGCCTGGAACGTCATCTCTGCCTGCAGCTTGAATTTTTGCTGTAAAAGGAGGGATCTTGCCTCATGGTATGCAGCTGGGACTAAACTTCAAGCATGCATGGGCAGGAGAGCTGTCACAGGCTTGCTAGCTGGCTCCCATTTGGCTTGGGCACTGCCACAGGCCTGTGGGTGACTCGCCTGCTATCCTGAATCCCAGCAGGTGATATCTTGCCTCTTGGGGCTGGGAGGTTTGGCTCCATCTGAGCCTTATAGCTGGGACCAACAGCCTTGGGTTGTGGTACCTGCGTCCAGATGATTTCTGCCAGCTCCTTGCGGTTCTGGACCACAGTCCAGATGAGCAGGTCACGGACTGGGTCCATGGTGAAGGCGACTCGGTTGGCAGAGCGCTTGTAGAGGGACCGGAGACTTGACCCCTGAACCTGCAGGGCATGCAGCATTCAGACCCGTTCACCTGCCAACAGGCAGCAGAGAGCAGATGCCCCTCTCCACAAAAAACCCTCTCTAAGCCCTGGGTGCCTGCCACCACCACCTGTGGAAGGGCCTTTCCTGCAGACAATGGGAGCGACCAAGGCTGGACTAGTCCAGCAAATGCCACTTTTTCTAGGGCTAGGAGTATGCCCAGCCTGTGCAGTGCACAAGGAGCCTCTCTGTCCTACACCCTTCTGAGTCTTGCCCACCAGAGGCACACAGTGCCATGGGTGCAGGACAGGGGTGCAGGGTCATGAGGGTCATCATAACGGGGTGGGAACTGCACCTTGGATGTGGGGCAGATCACCTGGGTAGAGCTTTAAGGGACTTTAAGTGGGATTCTTGAGTGGGTAAGAGGTCAGCAACCTGACTGCAACCCCCAGGGCTGTTTCCTGAGCTGGAGTCCCCCTCCCAAATGCAACCCTACCACCACATAACCTGGAGATGCGTACGTTGAGCTTGATGTGCGGAACAGGGATAGAGAGCCGGGGCCGCTCCGTGGGCTTGGGCTTGGGGTAGAGGGACTGCGTGGAGCGGCCTAGCAGCTCCTGCAGCACCTGTGAGACGTGGTGCAGTTGGACTCTCGGCATTTTGGAGCCAGCTGTGTGCTCCTTCTCCTCCAGGAGGACCTTCTGTAGCTTGCTGTGGAACAGGCAGGATGGTGCTATGTTGTCATAGAGGTAAACCAGGGTATCCCAGGTGACAAACTCCTTGAGACGCACTCCCTGCTCCAGGAACAGCTTGACAAACTCTGGCTTGTTGGAGATCAGGGCAGCTGCCATCACAGGGTGCAGATCTGTGGGCTGTCAGGCCAGAGGCAGAAGTCAGGGGCTCTGGGGCCACAGAGTTGGGCCACACCATGCTCCTTGTTCATATGGGGGGGGGGGGGGAAACAGTGTTATTCCAGAGCACAGGGCATTGCTGGGTGTGAGACAGCAGCTGGAGGATGGGGTGAGAAGGGAGACACTCAGCGGGCACCTTACTGAGTGCCAAGCTGTCCCTGGAGCTCAGCCTTACCTCCCCGGCCTCTGCCTGGCCAGGGGTGCCTGATCAGGCAGCCTTACATCAAGGCCCTTGCAAGCTTTTGCATGGTCAGGAATAGGGAGAAATGACCTGACCCATGTGTCCCTGCCCCTCCACTCCCCCAAGCTCTTTGTCTCTCGTGGAAACCATGCAGCAGGCAAGTAGCACAGGTATGTGAGGAGGCCCGCCTCACCCTCCACTCATGGTCATCCGTGAAGATCTCACTCCGAGCAATATCCACCCTGTTCCAGGCCACAGCTAACTTCAGCTGGTGGTCCCAGTTCTCATGGCCAAAGTGGTCCCGGTTTCGGGATGCTGCATGCAAAGTGCATGGGTTAGAACAGAAGATATTTACCCAGCAAGAAGATGCTCCCTGGAAACCCTTGTGGAAAGTGGGCCCGCTGGGAGAAATGGCTCTTCACTCAGCCCTTACATCTCCCAGCCTGCCTCACATTCCCTGCAGACTAACCGAGCCAAGCACTTGGTTCTGAGAATGGCATCTTCACCACACACCAGAAGGTCTCTGCATAGGCCCAATGCATTTAGGGAAGGAGGTGGGGAACACTGCTGAGGTGCCTTTGTCCTGCCTGCAACACGCAGACACTTCTGCCTCTGGGGAAGCCCCATGAGTTGCCTGGCTCATCATCGCAAGGTTTGGGGAGCCTTTCTGCAAGCCCATAAGCCAGGTAGCTGCAGGAGGTGCCTCACGACCCCTGTCCCATTCTCCTCTCCCCATGCACCCAAGCAACTCCCAGCCCCTCACCTTTGAGCAGGGCCTGCAGGATGGCGACATCCACATCCTGCTGGCCATACTTGCCCTCTCTGAAAATTGTTAGGAGCTGCCGGCTCCGCACTATGTCTTGGATCTGCAAGGAAAGCCATGGGCAAGTTAAACAGCAGCAACAGCAACATCTCCTCCCTGCTGCTTCCCATAGCCCTCTGTGCACCCCTGTCCTGCTTGGGGCAAGCCTTGCTCTTCTTGGGTTGTCTGCAGGCCCCCTGACCTGTGTCTCCCAGCCTGGCTGGAGTTAGTCGCACATGGCACCTTTCTGACCAAAGGGGTCAGGCACTGGAGGGGCAGAGCTTGGGCCCTCAGGGTGCCCACCTGGACAGTGCTGAACATGGCCAGGGGAGCCAGCGTGCTGGGGGGGGAAGCTCAGCCTCAAACTTCATATGGTGAGACCTGCTGCTCATGGGCAAGAATCCCTGGGTCCCCTTTGATCACCATATGCTCAGGGAGGGGAGCTGTCTGCCCATGAGAGGCTCACCTTCTTGGTCCACTCCACCAGCTTGCCCTCAGTGAAGTACTCATAGGTGTCATGGAAGAGCACGCTCAGCTTCTTCTGGATCAAGGCAATGGTTATCTTGGGGACAGGCAGGCTGGCTACCTGTGCAATGACATCGGCCACACGCCCAGACCCCTCCACAATCACACAGGGAGTTCCATTGTTGATAGCATTGTAGATGGTCTGCAACAGAACAGGAATACTGATCCCAGTCCCACCCAGAGACCAGAAGACCCCCCACTGAGCCTGAACTCCCCCCMCACACACACTGCTTCACCGCAGCACTCCTATCTGACTGCATTTCAGTTAATGTAGCACCATGGTTGCACCAGCTCTTTACCAACACCAGAGGAGCCGTACCTCCGAGGAAGGCGCAGTCCTGCTGCACTCAACCCTGGCTGCTGATTTCACAGGTTTTCCTGATGATTCCCTACCATTGCACCCTCTCAGCTCTGCTGGGAGAGGGCAGGACAAAGTACTTACATCGAGTGTCCCTGGGCCTCCTTCTAGCACCACACACACGATGGGGATCTTGATCGCAACGCCTGCAGAGAAGCAGAGCACAGGGTCAGCTCTGTGCAGGGCAGACCCTCCCTGCAGCTGAGCTAGGTCCTCCTTGAGCAGTGAGGTGTAAAAGATACAGTGGAGACATTGCCCAATGCATGCCAGATGCCAGAAGGGAGAGGAGAAGATTCCTGGCAGTCATGCTGCTGGGAAGGGCTGTCCTGGAGCCATCCTCTGTCAGAAAAATCCTCCTTGATTTGGATCACTGAGGTACCTGACAGGAACCATGTTCCCTGTTTATCATGAGCATCCTCTCAAACTCCGTGCAAACTCCACCCTCCAGGGAAGCCAGTTCACGGCCTCCCCTCTCACCAGAGGCCTGGATGGGCAGTGCTTATCAATGGATAGTGCATCCCACCTCGCTCCCTCCCCTGCCTCAGGCCTGGAGATATGCTGCTGTTACCTCCTTTCACCTTGGTCTGCTCAGAAATGAATTTCTCCAGCCTGGTCCTCAGGGAAATTTCCACACCGTACCGCCCGTGGGTCCCATCATCCACCAGGATGAAGTGGGAGTGGTTGCTATCCAGACAGGACAGGCTCCCTTGGTTCTCCTCATCTAGTACATACTCAGCTGGAAAGCCACCCTGCAAGGTGCAACAGGAGAGACACTAGGCGAAGTCTGATAGAGTTAACGAGGATCACCGCATGCCCAAAGCAAGCATCATGTGGAATGGGAACAGGTTAGCATGCTGGGGCAGTCTGGCCAAACAACCGTGCCTGCTATCTCTCCCATCCTCATGTCAGCCTTATCTGGTGCCTCTCTGTCTCTGCTCCATCTGCCCTCCCAGACTGCTCTCTCACACCCACAAGGGTCCTCCCAGGAGAAGCACTGCACCTATGCAGAAGACTGGGCATGATGGAGGGGCTGCTTGCAGAGCAACAGCTGGGGACCATCACTCCTGATCTAGCTGCATTTTGTCAGGGTTGCCAGCCACAGACACTCTTGAAGCACCCCTTCCCATCAGGATCCCTGGTAAGACTTCACTGGTGGCTGAGGCATGGGCAAAATGAAGGCATCTGCAACTCAGCCCATCTCACCATGGGACAGATTAGGGTGTCCCGGTTGTACACAGTCCCCCAGGTGGCTATGCCAATGGTGACAATCTCGCTGTCCTTGTAGTTGCTGCTCAGGATGAAGTCTCGCACTGCCTCTCCCACCTGTTTCATCACACCGGCGTGGGATCCCCCTGTGATGATCCAAGCCCCTGGGGGTCAGAGAGAGATGTGGGAAGGGAGGGGGTCTGCTCGCAGTGATCTGCTCCCATCCCCCTACATAGCAGTAGGAAGACCTAGCCCTCAGCAATGCTCTATCCCCCAGAAAATGCCTTCCTTTCCCAATACACCAAGCCCTGGCAGCATGAGAGATGTCTTCTTCTTCACAGTAAGGCATCTCTCAGTCCCAATCCCTATGAGACTGTTTGCAGCAAGGACAGTCTATTCCTGATGCTGGTACTTCAGGCAGGAACCTACAGTCCTTCTGGACCAGCTCAGATAATTCCACAGCAGCCAAACTCACTGCAGCTTGCACAGTCACACAACAGGCCCCTCTCCCACTGCAATCTCCAGGACCACCTGTACATCTCTTACCAGTGGTCTGGGCCACTTTGACTAGCCCTTGCCGGAAGATGTTCTTCAGCCTCGGCTTCATGACGAAGTTTTTGGCTCCCCCAGTGACTGAGATGAGGAGGTTGGGCACATCGAGGCCCCAGTGTTGTGTCATGAGGTGGTAGATGATCCGTGGGGGCGTATCCGAGGAGACACGCACATACTGCAGAAAGGGATCGTACATGTACTCAGGGTAAAACAAGCAGGGGCAGGGGAAAAGAGCACTTTCACCCCAATTTCTCCTGTCCCAGTAAAGAACCAGGGGCTTCTCTGACCATTTTCCAGCAAAGCCCTGTTCCTGCTGCCCCAGGTCTTGGTGCTGGACTCTGTTTCCCTTCACTTCTCTGGGCTCAGCATGACTGAGACACACCTAAAGACTAGGACAGGGAACAGTCATTCCTTGAGGCATGGGCCTCACAACATTAAGGCCAGTCTCATGGCTTCATAAAGGGACTGGATACAGGGTTGGAAAAGAGGAGGGATCCTGTCACACCTCCTTTCTGTGCTTGGGTCATTTGCCTTTGGGACATTTGCACGCTTTCAACCATCTCCTTTCATTCAGGAGAGAAATGCTCGCATTTCATCTGCCATGGACCCCAAGTGACAAGATCTGAACACTGGCTCCCAGCACACCACAGAGGCGAAAAGCAGATCACCTTTCCCATCTTCTGCCCCAGGCCTGTGAAGCAGATATCACCAAAGGCATCTGTCGGCATTTCCTGGATGTGCCTGCTGGGGTCCCATTCCTTCCCCAGGAAGATGGGAGGCTTGGCAGCATCTTCTATGTGCTGTTCCCTGAGGTAGCCGCACTCGCACACAATCCTCCTGGAATGTGCACAACCAGCTTTGCCAAAAACAAGCCAACTCCAAAGGGCAAAACCCAGGTGGCCCACCTAGTTAGCTCAGGTAGGAAGTGGTGGCATTTTCATTAAGAATACCTTGGGTACCAGCATCTCCCACCCAGCTTGCCTTCCAGCTCAGATATTGTGCAGAAACAAAGGCATTGTTTGGGGGGAAAAAATAAGCAAAAATTCTTATTTCCACTTGCTGAGGTTTATGATAGAAATATAAAGGCTAGTCTGGATGAAGTATGAATGGAAATGTTTGCATGCAAAAGCATCAGAAGGGCTACACACTGCGAAACTGGATGTCAGCCATGCAGCAAATGTGGGATTTTCTAGTGCTGTAGGTTTTTCACCAAATGCCCCTTCTGCTTTCCTACCAAGGGAGGGATATGAAGGAACTGTTTGACTTACCCAGAGTCTGATGTCTGGGAGCTTTCAACAAAGTACATGCACTCTTTCTTCCGGATGTTTTCAGGAATCCATGAGATGAGATTTTCCTGAGGGAGTAGAAAGAACAGCAGGTGTTAAGGGCTTTTGTTAAGGGCCAGAAGATATGCCAGGGCCCAGACACCTCGGTGCTTGGATAACATCTGGATACTTTTTGTGATGTGAAGGATGAAAGTTCATGACTGTGTGCAAGGACAAAGCCATGTGTCCTCCGTGGAATGAAGATACAAGTGCTGGGCATGCAAATATACCCCAGATGTTTGGGATTTTCTGCATATCCCCAAAACTAAAGTGATCTTTTATTAATGCTCCCCCTGCCCCAGCCTGAGATTCACCAGTAATGTTTCATGGGATAACTTGGTAATGCTTTTCCACTGTGTGTGGCCAGCTCCCACCTGTTCCAATGCCTCCTACCCTTGCATTTTCATTGCTGCCGGTGGGGAAATGTGCCTTCCGCCTGCTCTTCGAGACACTGCTACTGCTCTGCCGGAGGTTGGGGACCACCTCAAAGTCACTCATCCTCCTGGGATACGTGGTGGGGCTGTCTCCTCTCTCAGGGCACACCTTGTTCAGTTCGGAGGGTAGAACCTTGATGCGTCGGCTGCGCACAGCCATGGCAGTGATGTCTCACCCCTCTCTGCCCCCTTCCTTGCATTCCTAGGCTGGCAGGTCCTGCAAATCTCCATCCTGAGTGCAGCGGAAAAGAAAAAAGATAAATGTGGACTGAAAGTACCCTGTGTGGCAGTCCTTTGGTGGTGGTGGTGGTCGTGGGATGTTCTTTGGCCACAGCCCACTCTGGGGTGGCTCAGAAAGGAGAAGCTGGCCTGGCATTTCAGACTGGATTTTAAACTCCCCTGCTGCTGTTCATGCCAGCAAGAAGACAGAAGAGATTTCCATAAAAACCTGCAGGATGTGCTGCCTACAGACAGACGTGTTTACTTCTGTGTTCATGCCTCTGACAGAGAGTGAGGCTTTGGGGGGTTTAAACATCTTTGTCAGGTGCCCTCCAAAACAGAAAGGCACAATTTATGGATGGCCATCTGCCACTAGATATGGACACCGATACCTGCCTTGTTACCCACAAGAAATTCGACCTGCTTTGCTCAGGGAACTGGACYCGGTACCTCAGATACCTGCTATCCCTTCCAGGCTCAGTCACTGTTCCCAAAGTATTGGAGCCTTCTCCCTCTGTGAGGCCCAAGAAAAGTTTACTAGGACAGAGCTGTGGCAGGGCTTCCCAGAGCAGACTGGGACCACCAAATGCTAGGAATTCCTGAATGTCTAGCTTAAACCTGGAACCAGGGAATACATAGCTCTGAAGTACCAGATGTAGCTTCATTACACGGCCAGGACATGTCCTCCGAGTCGTCCAGGGGGTGGGAAAGCAGTTGCACCCTATTCAGGGTCCTAATGCAGTGGGCAGTCCCCCCCGGAGTGCTGCAGGCCCCACAAAGGGCTAAAGGGCTCTGCCATGTCCTGTCCACCCTGGTGCTCTGAGCCATTGCCAAGCTACCCGACTGGAAAACCAGCCTCAGTGCATCCCTGGGCCTACATATCAAACACCTCTCTGCAGGACAGGGAGCATTCATTATTGGTTCATTTACCTAATGGCATGGCTCCAGCTTTATCACCTCCCTGCCTAGCTGCCCTGCAGTCGAATGAGCCAGGATCCCGTCCAGGACTGCAGAGACACACTGCAGCTACACCTAGCAGCTGGTTCTGGTCCCTGACTGCTCTCAGGTGCTGTCCCAGAGGCCCTTGCCCCAAACCTCTCCCCAGATTATCCAATTTGCCTATCCTCAAGGTTGCTTTCATGAGGGTGAATGAGCCAGAGCAGCTCATGTGCACCTGTTAGACTCAAAGCCAAGCAAGGACTTTCTAAGCGACATTTGGGAAAATAACAGCAGATGACAGTGATTTAGAACTGAACTGGACCTTCAGGAACTCCTGATTATGATCCTGGGGGACACTTGCTTCACTCAGCATGGCACTGTGCAGGTTAACAGGGCATTCTTTAACAGCCCAGGCTCCCAGCCCATGGAAGGGATGTTGTCCCATCATCAGCCTGTCAGTCTCTGCCCCTCAAGCCTGCTGCATCCTGCCCACTAGTGCAGAGCTCCCAAGCCTGCCAGCTCTGCTGCCTGGTGGTTGATCAGCCTGCAGCTTTCCTTGCTTGCTCTCCGTTTCAGACAGCTGCATTATTTCTGGCAGCAGAGAGAGCAGAAAGCAGGTCTCTCATGTGAGCAAGCATGGCTCTGCATGGAAAATGGTGCCCTCTCTCCGTATTGATGTGCTGACTGAATTCCTCCATATGGGGGTCTCATGTCCTCTGCAGAGGTCATCCAGGAACCCAGAGCTAAAACCAGAGTGCACACAGGCATGGTGCATAGTGAGGGTTATGAAACAGCAGCATCACAGCTGCTGGTGTGCCCAGCAGGCATTATAGCACTGTCTGTAACGACCCTTTCTTGCACATGCCGCCACACGATGTGCTGTGTGCTGAGGGGTAAGTGAGGCTACAGCATGGTAAGYCTACTTCACGCATTTGAAAGGGCATGGTGAATGAAGCAGGAAGGGTTGGGAGAGTCAACTCCAGTTAGGTCTGGATGGGACATTCCCAGTCACTGTGCCCAGCCTATTGCAGACAGGGCATGACAAAACCCCTACGCTCCGCCTTATGTGGCATTTGGCTGAACTGGTGAATAGATTTAAAAGTTATGGCCTGTCATCACATGTGCCTTGCCTCCTCAGAAAACCAGGCCACAAACCTCTTGTTGCTACAGCCACAAATCAGCTCCTGAGCCCTCCCAAACACTCACAGCCTGCATTTCTGAGCTCCTGAACTGCTGAGTCCTCAGTTGAGCAAGCCCCAGCTATGGCTTTTGAGCAAGGGTGGAAAAGCTCCATCTTAAAAAAAAGAAAAGAAAGAAACTGTGCCCAGTACCTCTCAGGGGAGTTGTGATTAGGTAATGAAGGAAGCAAAGCCTTCAGGTAATGCAGTGGTGAATCTGTGGGGTCAGCGGGCCTGTGTTTAATGAAGACTTTGACTTTCTGCAAACCACACTCTGCATCACACCCAAAATTATAAAGGTTGGGAGGAACAGTGAGGACTTCCTGTTGTAAGACAGGGGCGGCAGAGCAAGATCACGGCTAATACTGTATTTCATTCCTGTCTCGACCTCCTGGTGGGTGAGGAGACTTTCCCTAAGGCTCAGAACTGCCACAGCCAAGGAGCAGGGAGGAAAGGGCTTTTCGTCAGTCTCACTGGCCTTCTGCATCAACATTACTGAAAGCAGATCTAATTGCCTGAGAAAAAGCTGCCTAAATAAAATCAAATAAACCCCTAATTCTTATTTCTAACTCTCCTGGCCCCATAAGGTGGGCTGGTGGGGATTTATGGCATGCTCACAAGCAGTTCATAAGCACATGCAGGAAGGACTCTCCCACTGGGTCCTCCATGGGCACCCTAGGGTTGGACACAGCTATGCTGAAAAAATTCCCAGAATACCTGTTCATAAGGAGATCCATGGCCACAGGCAAAGCCTCTCCCATCGCACGTGCTGCACCCCCCAGTCTGCTCGGCAAGCACCCCGGGAAGAGGGCTGCACCCCAAAGTGCCTGACAGCCTGCATCACTGCAGGCAGCACAGATCGCCTCACCCCGGCTCCAGGCATCAGGTCACCTCTCAGCTCCAGCAGGGAGGTCACAGCACCCATGGAGACAGAGATGCAAAATCCTGTCTGCAGGTGCTGAAAATTGGCTATGAACCGCATTCGCCCTTGCTGCCGTCCCCCAGCCCAGCCACGGACATGACAACCCATACCTTCCCCGCAGTGTCCTCCTTCTGCATCGCCTGCTCCTCTGCTCTGTGCCCGTCACGGGGAAGTCAGCTTTTCATCCCCCTCCAGCAGGTCATTTTATCACTTGAGATGCAGGTGACGAGCGAAGAGGGCTGAGCTGCCTGCGAGCTGACTGCAGAGAGGAGGGGATGGCACAGTGACTGGCAGCTTCCCAGCTAATCAGACTGCAGAAGCAGTCCCCGGGCCTTGCTGAGAAGCTGCAGCGTGAAGGCAAGCCTGAGTTTGCTAGACTGGCTGAGTCACGCTCCTCGCTGCCTGCAGCGGCGATTTCCACCCCCAGTCTCAAAGCGCACAGTCTCTCATTGCTGTCACTCTAACGCAGGGGGGAGAAAATCGTGTGTGAGCCGTTCTTGGCAGATTTCAGCAAGCAGGGGCTGCTCAGGGAACAGCAGGGCCTGCCTGCACATGGGTGCTGCCTGAAAGGACCAGCAGCTCCCTGACTCCGGGGAATGAGTCTCACTGTTCACTACCGGCACTAAAGACTTCACGGCTGATGATTCCTGCCTCCCCATTTCAGATGCTCTCCTCCTCCTGTTATGCTCCATGCCCTAAATGGAGTGACTTCTCAACTGGATTTACAGCCACTTAACTTGTAATTGCCACAAAATTTGCTTAACAAAACCAGCATTCAGCTTCTTTAGTAACTGTGCTAAGCAGCAAAGCCAGGCCAGGAAGGAAGCCAAGGCACTGGATACTGCCGCAGCTGGACATGCCTCTGTTTTTTTCAGCCCTCACTCAGAGGAAGCAGCAGGTATGTCAGGCAGCCCTGGCTCCGAGCGAGCTGGGGCTCCTGCAGCACCAAGCCCCAATCATCCCAAATGACTTTTGCTGGAGAAGATTGTACCTTCTTAACTAGCTGTGAGGATGGTAAAAGATCATGGGTCAGTGCCAGGAGACGGGTGGGAAGAGAGGTGTTGCTAGTTATCAGGCACATCTTTCAGAGCTGGTCACTGAACCCATGTGCCCCGTCCCCACCCCCACGCCACATTGCGTTGGTGGGGCAATGCATTAAACAAACAAGTACGGTCCAAATGAAAACACAGTGCTTTGATCATGTCCTTTAACTCTCTTTCTAGCCAAAGCATGTAAGCTGGCATAGGCCACCTATGCAATGAGTTTTTCTAGTCTCCTTGAACAAAAGCAAACAGCTGAGACATTTGGCTGGGAGAACAGATGCCATTAATAAGGCAGTAAATGAAATCCAAGTGCAATGTTTAACAGTTCGGTTGTAATTAACTCTGCACTGCCAAAAGAATATGAGCCAGAAATGCATTATGTGCCATTACACAATAATGGGAACACTTATCCACTTTCAGCTAGACAGCTCTCTGGAGACCATAGCTTTTATTTCATTTGTGCTCAGGCCAAAACCACTGCAGCCCAGCAGGGGCCTAGCATGGAGCCTAGGTGCTCTGGGATGGTTCCCACTGCATCTTCTAGTAGCCCATCTACAGCCTAGGAGAACTGAAAGTTTGTGCCTGTTGCCTCTTGTCACTGGATATCACTGAGAAGAGTCTGGCTTCATCTTCTTTCAGAGTAAGTCTGATTCACTGGCAGTTTCCCAGAGTCATTCACTCAAAAGTTTCAAGCGCAGCTGCAACTGTAAGCATAGCTGAAGTTGATGGGCTATCAGGATTTCTGATGCAAAAATAAATACGTTAGCAGCACAGCAATAATCTTATCAAATAAATAGCATTTGATCTGGTAAGAAAAGGCCATCAAACTCGCAATGAAATTAAGTCTGCAGGAAAAGAAGGAAACATTTTTACTTTGTGACCTCAGTGGAGTTTCTCCGATGCAGTTGCTTTGTATTAAACATGTCACTCAAAGAATAAGGAGTTGTACAGAAGTTAAAAAGGTGTGCATACTACATACTGCTGGGTTGCTATTGTATTGTCCAACACAGAGCAATGGCCAGTGAAGGAAGAAGGAAAGAGTGTGATTCAGATCATCTAAGTTAAGATGTGAATATATAGACAGATATATTAAGCTATATTAATCTGAACTGTGGGTTTCACCAGAATTAACAGTGGAGGAGCTCGGGGCCTGCACCATGTCCCCATCCTTGAATGAGGGCCCACATTTGTGCACTGATCCCTGTCCCAAATGCCTATGCCCTCACCTCTGCCAGCTCCCGAAGCTGGGAGAGTTGGTCGAGCTTTCCTCCCCCTGCCCAGAGCACTGCCCTCAGGAGGGAAGCACCTGGCTGGGAATTTGGGCAGTGCCTGGCATGTAGCTAAAGGCCCTTCACATTGGCAAACTTTTACTTCCTCTGAGGATGCTTCCCCTCTAAAGTGGAGGAAAATACATCCGGATTTCGGTTTGCGAACTAGGAAAGTTTTCCTGCCAAAAAGAAGAGCAACACCATGCCCAGTCCCTGCATCCTGACAAGGCACATTCAGCATTGAAGAGTTTGGGGTGGGGGGGGGTTGGAGTTTGTTTTTAAAGAAAGGTAACTTGGGAAGAGTCTTGGGATATATTAGACACAAGAGGAGACGACAGGAAGGCTTTATAAAATGACAATGGGACAATGAGATGTAACGCAGAGCACCCACGACTGCCGAGACAGCTGGTCGATGTCACTCCTGATTGTCTTTGACAGATCATGGTGGTCAGGTGAGGTTCCTGAGGACTGGCATAAGGCAAATGTCACCCATATTGTGAAGAAGGGAAGAAAGAGGGTGCAGGGAAGGACATGCCAGGGCCTTGTGTGCACTCCTAGGCCTTCATGGCCTGCAGCAGCCTCACCTGGGGCCTCCCCCACACCCTGCCCATGGGCCCCAGAGCCCATTTCAGCTCAGTACGTGGCCTTCAGTGCCTGCCTGAGCTGTGTGGGAGGACGGCTGGTCTCCAGCTCAGCCACTGCCGTGCCCATGCCCGGCTGTGGTCCCGCTGATCCTGGCCCGCACCTGCAGACTCACTTCCCAGCTTGACCTCAGTCCAGCCTCGTCCCTCTGCACTCTGGGTAGATCCTGGCATGATCCCTGGCTTTGCCCTGTTCGCCTCGCTCGGGTGCTACTCAGGGCCTGGCTGGCGAGGCCGCTGCCCTGCCGGCAGGTGTTATTGCCCTCAGCTCCCAGCTCCCCATCCCCAGGCAACAGCCGGGCCTCGCTGCGCCACAACGCTACTCACCGGTCAGGCTCACCTCGATGACTGCGAAGGCGATGGAGCAAGGCATCGTGGAGACCAGCTGCAAACATATGAAGGACCAGAAGGCGTTTGGGAGTGGTCAGCATGGGTTTAGGATGGGGAAATCAGACCTGAGCATCCTCATAGCCTCCTGTGAGGAGATGCCTGGCTTGGTGGGCGAGGGGAGAGCAGTGGGTGTTGTTTGCCTTGACTTTAGTCTGCCTTTCGGTGCCTGTCTCCCATAACATCCCCCTAGAGACGTGATGAAGTCCGGCTTAGGGAGAAGGACGGGGAGCTGGACTGCAACCCAGCTGAACTGTGGCGCGCAGAGGCTTGTGACCAGTGGCGCAGAGGCCAGCTGGAGGCCAGCCGCTGGTGGAGGACCCCAGGGGTGGATACTGGGGCCACTGCTGCCGAACACCTTCGTTAATGACCTGGAGGATGGGACAGAGAACCAATCTGCGGCAGGTCTGCAGATGATAGCAAACGGGGAGGAGGGCTTGAGGCACCTGCTGGCTGTGCCGCCATGGGGCGGGCCTGCGACAGGCTGGAGAAATGGGCTGCCAGGAACCTCCGGAAGCTGAGCTTAGGGAAATACCAAATCCTACCGCTGGGGAAGAATTAGCCCGTACAGCAGGAGAGGCTGGGGGCCAACGGGCTGGAAAGCAGCTTTGCAGAGGAGCTGGGGCTCCTGGTGGACACCAAGCCGAATGTGAGCCAGCACTGTGCCCTGGCAGCAGGGAAGGGCACGGCATGCTGGGCAGCCCTGGAAGGAGCATTGCCAGCAGGTGGAGGGAAGTGATCCTTGCCCTCTGCTGGGTCCTGGTGAGGCCTGTCTGGAGGGCTGTGTCCCGTGCTGGGCTCCCCAGGCCAGAGAGACATGGCTGGAGTGGAGCGAGTGCAGCAAAGAGCCATGAAGATGTTTAAGGGCCTGCAGCATCTGAAATGTGAGGAGAGGCGGAGAGAGCTGGGCTTGTTTAGCGTGCTGGAGGCTCAGCAGGGATCTGCTTCCTGTGTAAACACCTGACGGGCAGGAATAAAGAAGATGGAGCCAGATTCCTCTCCGTGGTGCAAAATGACAGGGCAAGAGGCAAGGGGCACAAACTGCAATACAGGCAATTCCCTGTG
Organism: Apteryx rowi; assembly: GCF_003343035.1. NCBI lineage: Eukaryota > Metazoa > Chordata > Aves > Apterygiformes > Apterygidae > Apteryx > Apteryx rowi. The sequence continues at coordinate 758,049 of NW_020450706.1, forward strand.
AAGGTCAGAAGAAACCTTTTTATTCTGAGGGTGATCAAATAGTGCCACAGCTTGCCCGGAGAGTTGGTGGAGTCCCCCTGCTTGGAGCTACTCAGAAGCTCCTTGGACACGGTGCTGGGCAGACTGCTAGGTGACCCTACTTTGAGCAGGCTGGGTTGCGCTAGGCCATCTCCAGAGGTCCCTTCCCGCCCCAGTGGTTCTGTGATTGCACACAAGGGCAGATGAGAGGATCGCTTTATGAAAGGATGGCTCCTCCAAGTGTGCTCTCCTTTGGAGAAAGTCTTTCAGATCCTTGCTAGCCACCAGTTCTCCTCCCGGCCTTCCAAGAGGGATGTGTCCACAGGCAGTCCTTTTTGGCGCTCTCCTTGCAAACTCACCAGCCAGGCAAAGGCCTGGGGGAAGGTACCAGGGGGCCTGGTGCTGTCCATGCARTTTGACCACAGCAAGGGCAAATGTCTGTGCCAGCTGGATTGCTCTTCCTCACTGCGACTACCAGAGTCTGAGGCATGTGCATAACGAAATTCTCAGCACCGGAATTGAAGTGCCCCTCAGCGGCACTGGCACCACCATCTCAAGATCCTTTTCTTTCCCGGGGCTCGCTGCGCTGCACTGCGCCAGGGACAGGGTGTGCGCTATGGGGGAAGAAGTGGGTGGCTTATGGGGAGAGCTCTCACAGGAAGCCCAGCTGTCGCATTGTCCCCAGTCCAGCTCCAGTCATGAGCCCCACGGACTTCCCATTCCACAGGATCGCAGCTCCCCACAGTTGTCCCCCCACGCTCTCACCACCCGGGGCCACTGCCCACTCCCTGCTCAAGAAAGCCCAGGGCCCGGGGTAGGGGGAGGCACCCAGGGCCAGCTTGGGAGGAGGCTGATGTGCTGGAGCCCCCCCCCCCAGCAGGACCTGCCTCGACAGCACTGGGGAGACCACAATGGGAGTCCTGCAAGCAGTTCTGGGCTCCCAGGACAAGAGAGACAGGGTCGAACGGCAGCGAGTGCAGCCAAGGGCCACACAGCTGAGGAAGGGCCTGGAGCCTCGGTCGCCTGAGGAGTGGCTGAGGGAGCTGGGCCAGTTCAGGCTGGAGAAGAGCAGGCTCAGGGGCATCTTCTCCAGGTGTATAAATACGTGCTGGGGGCTGGGGGTTTGGAAGACGGAGCCAGACTCTTCCCAGCAGGGCCCAGTGACAGCACAAGAGGCAAGGGGCACACGATGAAACACAGGCAGTTCCTCTGAAGCATAAGGAAAACCCTTTTTACTCAGCAGCACTAGCACCACCATCTCAAGGTCCTTTTCTTTCCCGGGGCTCGCTG
>NW_020450707.1:0-3634 GCF_003343035.1 Apteryx rowi
GTGTGTGTGTATGTGTGTGTGTGTGTATGTGTGCATTGCATTGTGTGCATGTGTACAATGTCTATTGCATTGCATGTGTATTGCACTGTGTGTGTGCACTGTGTGTGCATTACATTGTGTGCATGTGTGCACCGTATTGTGTATTGCATTGTGCGCGTGTGTATTGCATTGCATGTGCATGTGTACGTGCATTGTATTGTGTGCTGCACTGTGTGCACGTGTGCAATGTCTGTGCATTGCATGTGCATATTGCACTGTGTGTGTGYRCWSTRTWKYRCWGTGTGCCTGTATTACTCTGTGTGCACACRCACTGTGTATTTTGTATTCTGTGTTGCAGTGTGCGTACGTGTGCACTGTAATGCACTGTATGTGCCTGCGTGTATTGCATCGTGTGTGTGCATGTGCATTGTGTGTGTATTTTGTGCGTGCGCACTGTGTATTGCACTGCGTGTGCATGTGTGTGTTTTCCACCCTGCGCTGTCCCGCCGGCAGCAGTGGCACAGCGCGAGAGCAGGGGGCACACGCGTGTGTGCAGAACAGCAGTGACGTGGCCTGAACCCCGTGGCCAGGAGGGGCGAGGACCTGTACGGACAGCGGGGACAAGGCGGGGACAGCAGCAGCGCGGGGAGGACGCCAGCCCCGAGGAGCCGCATCCCCTTGCCCTGCGTGCGGGGCACCACGGGAAGSGACGGGAGGCCGAGCAGCAGGCTCCGCACGGAGCGCAGGTGGAGTGCAGCTGGGCAGGCGGAAGCATCTCCGGCTGCCACACCGCTCCCGGCCCCAGGGAAACGACTCCGGCTCCGGGCRGGAGAGGGGGCGGCAGAGCAGCCAAGACAGATGCGGAGGAGCTTTATTCCGTAGTGCCCAGCCCTTCCCAGTGGAAGGAACTACCAGAACCCGCCGGCACAGAGGGAGAGGGCCCTGTGGCCGGGCTCAGTCRCTGCCCTCGCCCAGTTCATCTGCCCCGGCCACTTCCGAGTCCTGCGCGCTGCAGCCTGCCCGGCCCCGCGGCTCGCGGCTCCCTGACCGCTGGGGCTACCTGGAGCAGAGCGCGCGGGTTGCTGCCGCCGCAGCTAGCTCGTGGCCGCAGGCTCTGCGGGGCTCTCCTCCTCCGCCGGCGCGTGCTGCGGGGGCCCCGGGGCCGGCGAGGCGCTCTCCTGCGCTGGCTCCTCACCCGACGCTGGATCCATCTCCCGCGCCGGCAGGACGAAGGCCAGGGGCTCCCGGACGGCTCCGACGTCGACGCAGCCCAGGCTGCAGAAGCGCTGCAGCTGGGTGGCGGGGACACCTGCGGGAGAGCAGGGGCACTCGCGGGTCTGCTGCCAGCAGGACTCGCCAGCGAGAACCAGAGCAGGGAGCACCGGACCGCGAAGGGACAAGCGCAGGGTCCCCAGCGCGTCTCCAGCAGTGCCGGCTCCAGCTCCAGCTCCTCCCATCAGCTCTCCCCAGCAGAGCACCGCGACCGGGAGCCTTACCCAGCGCCTGCGCTATCTGGGCCGGAGGAAAGAGGACCTGGAGGCAGCGGTTAAGGTAGGGGAGCAGATCTTCCAGGAACGCGGTGCAGAACTGCACAAAGAGCTCCTGCTCACGGCCGCTGAAAGCTGCCTCCTCCGCCCGGTGAAAGGCCAGGATTATTTTGGTCACCTGGGGTGAGAAGACAACGTCGTTAATTCCTTAGTTCCATCCCCAGCCCACACAAGACAGAATCCGAGGCCCGGAGAGCCCCACGCGTCTCGGAGCAAACAGCCGCTTCTGCTCCATGGTGCCTCAGGCACCCAGACAAACCAGACAGGCCGCGGGGAAATTTCCTTCTGCTCCGTTCTGCCACAGCGAAGGCAAAAGCTCCGCAGAGYGAGGCGCAGCCCTGGCCTGGGAGCCTCACCTGGCCAAGAGCGTCCTCCAGGCAGCTGGTGACATCCTGGGCCAGGGCCACGGGGCAGCAGAGCCGCAGGTCGTTGAAGGCGACGAGGAGGTTGTTCAGGAAGCAGGCGAGGGGCGGGAAGTCCAGCAGCACCATGGGCGGCTGCAGGGTCCCCGGCTGGGCCGTGGGCACCGCCGCCGCCAYGGCGCTGCCCAGCGCGGCCGGGGCRGAGATGAGYGTGTAGGAATTCATCTCCTCCTGGAATTTCTCCACGGCCTCCTCGACYGCCTTCCTGAAAGCGCTGAGGGTGACGCGCTGGAAGATGGGGGCCAGCTGCCCGCGGAAGTCAGCGCCCACCCTGCTGAAGGAGAGGCCGAAGTACATGCACTGCCCCAGCAGGGAATCCAGGCGGCCGCCCACCCCGCGCTGGAGGTCGCCCTCCAGCACCTGCAGGAACTCGGAGACCTTCTGCAGCACCCAGCCGTGGAAGATGGCGCCCTCGTTGAGCGCCTGCTCGTCGGGGGGCAGGAGCGGCTCCTCGTCGGAGAAGATGGCGCGATACTGCGTGATGATGTCGAAGAGGTGGACGCGGCAGGCCTCGATGGTCTTGGTGATGTGGAAATAGGGGTCGTCGTCCGGGATGGAGGCCTGGATGGAGCGCAGCCAGGCATCCCGCGCCTGCAGGAACTTGATGCGCAGCTCGGCCTCCGTGAAGACGTCCATGCGCCGCAGGTAGCCGATGACCCGCAGGCAGGCCGGCAGCTGGATGTTGGTGCGTAGCTGCTGGATGAGCTGGTTCAGCATCAGCTGGGTGGACTGGCGGACTTCGTCCACGATACCCTGGGGAYGGGGAGACAGCCTCAGCCACGGGCGCCGCGTAGCGGCTGCGGGGCCGGGGCAGAGCGCGGCGCACCTGGATCACGGGGATGGCGCTGTGCTTCCTCTCCAGCCGGCGCACGTAGGCAGCCAGCTCCAGCGCCTCCTCGTAGTAGCCGTTGCGCACGCAGGTGTCCATGAGCTGCGGGATCTCCAGGATCTCCAGGATCTCCGTGTGCCGGTTCAGCGTCAGGCTGTTCATGYGCCGGCTGCAGGCGATCTCCTCGGCATCTCGCATGAAGTTCCTGTGGGATCGGGGGGGGGGGAATCAGCACAAGGGTCCCTCCCTGCGCCAGCCCCAGGCTGTAGGCAGGTAGCTCCCTCACCCGGGGCCCCCAGGGCCCCTCCTGCCCACACCGGCCTCTCCCCATCCCTGGCTCCGGCATTGCCCAGGGCCCCCTCCCAGCCTCAGTCCCTGCTTCCCCCCCACGCTCATCGGGGCTGCTGCCCCCTGGGGACCCTCCTGCCCCCCCCAGCCTCACCCCCATTGCTAAGTCTTTTGGGGGCCCCTCGCTCCCAGGGTCGCTCCCCACATCTCCCCCGGTTTCCCGACGGACCTTCCCAGCCCTGGCTCCCGCCTCGCCCAGGCGATCAGCCCTGTTCTCTCCCCACCCCAGCCTCAGCCTCCCCCCGGCCCCTCACGTGCCCCTGCCCGGTTCCCCCCACTCCCGGCACCGCCGGGTCCCCGGGCTCCCTCCCGCCTCCCCTCGCCCCCGGCTCGCCCCGGCGCCCCCGGCCCGGCCCGCACCGGCAGGCCTCCTGGAGGGCGGGCAGGCGGGCGAGCAGGCTGCCGAGGCGGCGCTCGATGCCGCCGAAGCCGCGGCCGGCGCGGCCCGTGCACTCGGCGGAGCGGATGAAGGCCCGGTAGTGCTCGAAGGCCAGGCGGCGCGTCTGCGC
>NW_020450707.1:3799-28162 GCF_003343035.1 Apteryx rowi
GCCGCTCTGCCCGCCGCGCCGCGCCGCGCCTCGGTGGTCCTCGCTGACGTGCGCGGAGGCCTCTCTGCCCGCCGCGCCGCGCCTCAGTGGTCCTCTCTGACGTGCGGCGGAGGCCGCTCTGCCCGCCGCGCCTCAGTGGTGCGCGGCGGCGGTGCTTCCGCTTCCGGGGCTGCTTCCGAGTCCGGCGCGGCCCCGCGTGCGCACGGGGCGATGCGGCCGTTGACGGAGGCGGAGACGCGCGCGCTGTTCGAGAAGCTCGGGAAATAGTGAGGGAGCGGCACCGGGCCCGGGGGGATCCGGGGGGACGGGAGATAGTGAGGGAGCGGCACCGGGCCCGGGGGGATCCGGGGGGACGGGANGAGGGAGCGGCACCGGGCCCGGGGGGATCCGGGGGGACGGGAGATAGTGAGGGAGCAGGACGAACCTGGAGGGGGCGAGGGACCGGCAGGGACTGGGTTTGGGGGGGCGGGAGATAATGAGGGACCGGGCGACCGGGGGGATCCGGGGGATAGTGAGGGACTGGGGGGGGGAGTTGACCGTAAATAGGGGCAACTGCGGGATGGGGAGGGGCCCAGGAGCGGGGCCCARCGAGGGACACGGGGACCAGGAGGGCCAGGACCCAGCGAGGGGGCCAGGCTGGGCTCAGCAGCGGGGAGGGGACGGGGGGGAAGCGGGGACGGGGACTCCGCTGCGGCCAGGGGGTGGGACGGGAGGAGCGAGGGGCAGCAGAGGGGTTGGGGGACGCATGTGTGTCTGGGGGCCGCGGGCAGGACGGGGGCCGCTGTGGGGCAGCGCGTGGCCAGGCGCTCACGGCCTCTCCCCRCAGCATCGGCGAGAACATCCAGCTGCTGGTGGACCGGCCCGATGGCACCTACTGCTTCCGCCTGCACCGGGACCGCGTCTACTACGTGAGGTGAGCGGGGCCAGGGGGCCGCGGCGGCGCTGGGGCAGCGTTGAGCCGGGGGAACTGCRCCAGGCTGGAAAGCGGGCGCGCATGGCCCTCCTGGCTTGGGCGCCGCTCAGCCCTGCCCGTCTCTCCGCAGCGAGAAGCTGCTGAAGGTGGCCACGAGCATCCCCCGGGACAGCCTGGTCGCGCTGGGCACCTGCTTCGGGAAGTTCACCAAGACACAGAAGTTCCGGCTCAACGTCACGGCCCTCGACTTCCTCGCACCCTACGCCAAGGTGGGAGGCGGCGCCCCCGGCCGGGCCCCGCGCGCCCCGGCCGCAGCCCCTCACCCCTCTGGCCTCTCTTGCAGTACAAGGTGTGGGTGAAGCCCGGCTCCGAGCAGTCCTTCCTCTACGGCAACCACGTGCTGAAGTCCGGCCTGGGCCGCATCACRGAGAACACGGCCCAGTACCAGGGCGTGGTGGTGTACTCCATGGCCGACATCCCGCTGGTGAGTGGCCCCAGCGGGCTCCAGCAGTGGGGTGGGAAGCTCCCTCCCTCCTTCTCACCTCTCCTCCATCCGCAGGGATTTGGGGTAGCTGCGAAGTCCACGCAGGACTGCAGGAAGGTGGACCCCATGGCGATCGTGGTGTTTCAYCAGGCCGACGTCGGGGAGTACGTGCGGAGYGAGGACACGCTGACTTAAGGGAGTYGCGCGCTCCGAAAACGCGAGCGATTCTGGGCAGAACGGACCTTGTCCTGCACYGTCTGCGCGCTGCCGGCGCGCAGGGCAGCGGGGGCCTGCCCCGAGCAGGGTGGTGGGAGGCAGCGGCGCTGCCCCACGCCTGCTGGGGATGGGGTTGGCGCTCCCCGGAGCGGCAAGTCTGGCGCTGTGATTGCATAAAGCCGTTTCCCTCTCTTGTAAACTGTGTTGTGTCTCGTGCAGAGCCTCGGGGGGGGGTCAGTCCTCACCCCCCACCCCGGGCGGGGAATTACGCTTCAAGTTTGCCTTCCTCAGGTCAGTGTCAGATGGTGACACGCGCTGAGCGTGAATCCGGAGGGAAAAAGCACCGCGTGAGATTAAGCAAAGCGGGCTGCCGGGGAGGCCTCCCCCGTGCTCCGCTCTCGGCCCGCGCTGCAGCCGTCGGAGGTGACGGCTGGGCTTCCCGGGAGGGAAGAGCCRGGCAGGCGGCTGCCTGCAGGGAAGGACTTGCTTCTCCTCGGCTTGCAGGCGATGGCCTGCAGCCAGCGCACSCTGATTTTGCCAGGGGTTTGTTTATTGGGTTTCTAATAGAAAAGGCACGTTAAGACTCCGTCTTTAAAGAGTAGCAAAGACGCAACAAACGGTTCCCAGCAAACACAAAGTTAAGGCAATTAYTTCAGACTTTTTTTCCTTCAGAGTGATGTCAGTAGAGGCAGGGCTAGAGCCGAATGAGGGAGTTCTGCGCGTCCAGCTGCACTGCCTCCTCCCCAGACAGAGTCTGGTCCCCCCTCCTGTCCTGCGGCGGAGGGGGACTGGTGCGAAGACGCAGAGGAGCAGTTCAGGTCCTGTTGCTGCAGGCCGGGCGCTGGAGCTGCCGGCTGTGCTGGGTGTTGGCGGCGCTCGCAGCCCCTAGCACCTCGGCTTGGGAGCGGGCTGCACAACGAAGAGACGCTTCAAGAAGYAGAGCTGTAGCACCCCAGAGAGCACAATGACGCAGCTCTGAGCCAGCGACCACCAGTTGACGTAGTYGTAGTTGGACTCGAGGAGGAAGGAGTCGGCTCCTTTCCTCATCCGGGCGAAGTTGTAGAAYCTCCACATGTGGAAGACGTGGACCTGCAGCTTCCGCATGCTGACCTGCAGCCAGAGCAAGGGCGAGAGGAGGAAGCTCGCCAGCCGCAGAACGTGCTGCCGCGGCGGCTGGACGTGGCAGGGACGGCTGCAGGAACACCCTGGTAGTTTCCGACGAGGCTCAGCCCCGTGGGCTGCGTCGCCCAGCGCCGGCCCTGCCGCGGGGCCTTGGGAGCTCCAGGCTGGGAGTTGCAGCATGCTTTTAAGCACCAGCGGTGATAAACCCCTTTCTGAGTTCCCACAGAGACACTCGCCCTTGCCCTGCTCCGCTCTGGCAGGCTCCGAGGGGCAGGCCAGGGGCCAGCACGGCAGCGGCAAGCCGCTGGCAACTCCCGGCACGCCAGCGCAGGTCCCGGTAACGACTGCCGGTTTGTCATACCGCCCAGCTCCTGGCTGCCAAAGCCAAACACCTCGAGGACCCCATCCATTTCCAGGATGAAGCTGCTCCATTAATTCTTGCTGTTGTCTTCATTTCAAGCCTGGCTTTGCGTCTTCCTGACCCACGTGCTATTTCAAAGCTCTGTGGCAGAAGTGACACTTACCCCAATGGCATCCAGGGTGTCGTTCAGCTGTTTCCTCTCTACCTGTTGTTCATTCTCCATGTCGAAGCCTTGGTAGTACACACCGAAGTTGAGATAAACCTGCATGAAGCCAAAGTGGTTGTGCTGGTTGTCCAGGCACAGCTGGTAAAAACCTGCAGAGAAAAGGGGGGGGGTTTGTTCTCTGAGCGGAGCAGCTGCTGCCAGACAGACCCCTGCCCCTCGCTACCCTCTAACCCCGTCTGCRAGGGGGTGAGACCTGATCTTACGGATAGATCACCAGGAAATTTGGGTTGCCTAGGCAGGCTCGGAGATGCGTGTTAGCTGGGGAGCTCGCAGCCCTCAGGCTCCAGTCATCGTCAGTCTGCTAATTGCCTGCAGTTTTCAGAGGGGCCCAGGAAGGGACTAGCGTAGCAGGGACCTGTCTCCTTGGTCGGAAAGTTGATCTGTCCCCGCACGTGCTGGGAGGAGCCAAGCCGGAAGCCGTTGGGGTCGCTCACTGTGGCCAGGACGTGCCTGTTGCTCGCCATCCCTGATGCCCGCTGGACCTGGAGGTGGGAAACAACAGATGGAAGCGCAGGGGCTCCGCTCCCCTCCGGCGGAGAGCTGCAAGCGCTGCCGCGCGCTGGGCGTAGGAGTCCATCAGGACTGCACCGCTAGAAATGCAGTGTGGCTACTCCGAGGGGGAGTCTCCCCACCGAGGGCAGCCTGCGCCGCGTTTCTGGAGCCGGACGCGCCGGGGACCAGTCCCGGAGCCAGCCTGGTTGGGGTTGCGGCGTGACTGGTGGCCGGGCCACGCTGGCACTGCAAACCCTCAGCAGAGGGGAGGCGGTTTCCCCAGTGCCTCCCGCAGGGCATCGCCGGATCCGTCTGGAGGAAGGGCTGCAGGAAGGGGAAGGCGGCTGGAGCCAGCGCTGTGCACGTTTAGCAGCATCACGTGGTGGAAGAGAAGAGTTTCTCAGGGAGAGGAGACTCGGCCATGGCTTCCAGAGCAGGAGTCCCAGAGACTGCCCTGCGGGAGGCCTGGAGCACGGGGACCCTGCTGGCTCTCTTTGACACCATCCTTTCCAGTCGCGCAGAGATGCACGTTCTCTGCTTTCCCCAGCAAATACAGCTCCTTCTTCTGCCTCTCTCTGCCCTTCCTGGGGAGCCCAGGCTGGCCCAGGCTCTCCTATGAGGAAAGGCTGAGAGCTGGGCCTGTTCAGCCCGGAGAAGAGAAGGCTGAGGGGGATTTCAGCAATGTCTATAAGTATCTGAAGAGAGGGTGTAGAGAGGATGGGGCCAGACTCTTCTCAGTAGCACCCAGCAATAGGACGAGAGGCAACGGGCACAAACTGGAACACGGGAAGCTCCATCTGATCATGAGAAAAAACTTTATGCGAGTGTGACAGAGCACTGGAGCAGGTTGCCCAGAGAGGTTGTGGAGTCTCCATCCTTGGAGATATTAAAAAGCCGTCTGGACATGGTGCTGGGCAAGGTGYTCTAGGTGACCCTGCTTGAGCAGGGGGGTTGGACTAGATGATCTCCAGAGGTCCCTTCCAACCTCAACCATTCTGTGATGCTGTGGGGCACTGACCTGGGAACTATCTATTCCTTCCGGGCCCCTGTGATCATCCAAGGGGCTCCCTCTCCTTTGCCAGGGTGTTCGCCCCTGCCATTCCCCAGGGACCCTCGCGTGCCTGACTCAGCACCCCAGGAAAGAGAGAAACGGGGAGCCTGCAGTAGCCCCTGTGAGCAGGGAGGAACCACCATGACCCGCTACCACGGGGTGGCCTGGCCGTGGTGTCCTGCTTTAGGAAGCTCCCCTCCTTCACTGTTCTGGAGCTGAGCTGAGCACGTTGGCTGTGCCCTGTGCCAGGAACAAAAGCCTCTTTTCCGGTGAGCTGCCAGTTCCACAGAGGGCTGCAAATTTTTTTTTGGTCTCTTGAGTAACTTAACCCCTTAGTTTCCCATCCCCGCTCCTGCAGTGCTGCTGGTGCCAGCAGACCCTAGCGGGGCCTTGGCCATCACCTTGCCCAGCTGTGCCACGGCCGGTCCCAGGCCGGGACTGCAGGTCGTGTGCGCAGTCAGCCTCATCGCGAGTCTCCTAGCCCTGCGGGTCTCCCAGCCCCGCGCTCCAACCCGGCTCCTTGCCCTTCGGGTTCAGCGCAGCCAGGGCTGCCACTGCGACACTGCTGCTTGACCCGGGAGCCGCGGGGCTGGAGGAGGGAGATCCTGGCTGGAGCTCGAGCTGGGCTCCTGCTCGCTCCCTAGGGCTGCTCCCACTGGCAAGTCCCGGCACGGCTGCCCTGTTCCACACGGCTTTGCCCAGCGCTCCCTGCCGAAACGCTGCTGGATGGTGGAAGCGTGCCTCAAACGCTGGGCACGGTCAAGCCCACGTGCTCCTTCAATCAGCCTAGTGTAAACAGGAGCTAGAAGGGCTGCAGCTTCCCCTCGTGGGAAGGGGACAAGCAGATACGGCTGTGCCCAGGAGACCTTCAAAGCTCCTTCTCGCGGCTCAGAGGAGAGCAGAGGTCTTGTGCAACAGCCTCCAGTCGACTCGGCACAAAGCAGAGCTCCCCACGCACTTGCAGCTCCCTGTGAGCTCCCGCAGGTGCCACGGGCCAACGTCCGGAGCTCTCGGCACCTGCGGCTCCGTCTGTTCACGCAGACATGCGAGCAGGCGGCAGCCCCAGGAGCCAGGCCCACTGCCATCAACTAGTTACAGTTTTAAACCAGGTGTTTTTAAACAATAAATAGGATCAACCATGAGAGAGGAAACCGCCTAAAGAACACGGCCCCAAAGGGCTTGTCGCACCCTCCGAGGAGGCAGCTGGCATTGGATCAGTCCCGGGGGTGGCTCTGCGGCCAACAGGTCCTGGTCCAACGCGGACCCCGTTAGCAGACACACTCTGCCGACAGCTTTCTGGGCAGCGTCCCCCAAATACCTCATAGTTGAAGAAGAAGTTGCCGCTCTGGTGCGCGAACTGCCAGAAGCACTCCACGGTGCCTGCTGGGATGACGATGGCGAAGTCRTAGCGGTCGGCGCCGCGGAACAGGGGCTCGTCGCTGGACCCGCTCAGGGGCTCCGTCTTGGGGCACCCCGCGGGGCTCAGCAACCCCAGCGCCAGCAGACCCAACAGCAACATGCTGCTCTCGAGCCTCCGGCGCTCCGGCTGGGGCGGGCAGGAGCAGGGATCCGAGGTGGCAGGGGTAATCATTAACTGCGCTCCTGCTCTCCCATTTGCTCTGCGGTTTCAGTCGGCAGCGCTTGGGCTGGTGTCAGGAGCAGCTTGGAACAGGCTCCGCTCCTCAAGGTGATGCCGGTGCCCAGCAGGGCCCGATCCGCTTTGTCCACGTTAGCGCTTACCAGGTTGAACCCTTCTGCGCGGAGGCTGCTGCACGAGTACCGCCGTCACCAGCAGCACCGTCTGGCTGCAGAGCTGGTCCTTCGTTCTCGGAGCCCTGCTCCTCTTGCAGTCTAACGATCTGCCGCTCTGCGTCTTGCAAACAAGCAAATTAAGCATGAAAAGACAAGAGTTTAGCTACAGGAAACACGCACGGCCCCCCACAGGCCAGCTGAGCAGGGGCTGCACCGTCCCCCCACTGCCACGCGCTCAGACACAGCGGGTGTTCGATCACGGGCTGCGATACCCTCCCCATGGAGCCTTGGGCCGGAGCAGCAGGAGAACCGGCTCTGCCCCTCGCAGAATGAGGGTTTTCCCTTCCACCTGGGCACGGTCCAGGGCAGGAAAGACAGGAGTTCCCTCATACTGGCAATTACTGATCCAGCTTTTAGTCCACATAAAGCTACTCAGCCCCAGAATAGGATTCTGCAAGCTCAGGATGGTCCTTCCTACCCGAGGCTACTCCAGCCCAAGGGAAATAGCTGTAAAAGCAGAGGGGGGAATGAGCAGGTGACGGGGGAAGCTCGTTCCAGCAGCTGCTGCTCCTGAAGGACAGAGAGGAAGCAGGTGTTTCGGAAGGGACTTCTACCCAACCCTGGCTCGAGGGGAAGCCAGCAGCAACATGGCCAAAGGAGGCATTTCTTCAGCTGGACCAGAGCACTGATTTCAAAAAAATTAAACTCTCTRGTGAGGGTGGGAGGAGATAATGTCACAGTAAATCTCTCCAGAACCTGCCCTTTCTGTGTTGCAGGTTGCTCTCACAGAACCTGCCAGGCCATTCAGGCTTTTGCTGCTCTGTTAACACAACTTATCCGATTACTCCTTGTGACTGAAAAGAAGGTACAGCCCATCACCACCTATCCCAGGGCCTAGCACAGGCCATCGGCTGTGGCCTGGGCTTCTCCGGGCTGAACTGACAGGTTACATCTGCCAAACGGGCACCGGGCCATCAGGGTTCTCATCTTTGCACAACTGCTCCTTCGCAAGTCAGCACGGAGCTAGCTGGCTCCCAGAGAGCAGAGCTGCCCCCGCATTAGTGTCAGCACAAGCGCCTCCCCCTCTCCCCCAGCCCTAAGTGCAACAGCCGCAGAATAACGGGAAAAGTAGTGAGCCTGGCTGGGCTTCTCCCACCCTTTCTGGCACTGCCTCATTCACCGCAACTCACCTAGAAACAGAGGCTGCTTTTAGAGGATTCCTCCGGACACACCCTGCCCTTTGCCTTCCACAGGACTATAGCCTAGAAGCTGCCACTTCATCTCCGTGCCTACGAGACAGGATCTCCTCCCTTCAGGGGATCATCGATCCACCCCAAACAGCTGCTGACACGATATTCCCAGCCTCAGCTGGCTCGGGAAGCGAATAGGGAGTCCCATGTCTCTGGGGCGGAGCATTCCCCAGAGGCATCCGAGCAGTCAGTGCCCCAAACGCTCGCATTTCCACCTGGGGGATCCAAGTTTGCATAGTACAACTGCAGCACCTAACATGAGACGAGCTTTATTTCACAGAAGACCCTTCAGACACAGGCTCCAACTCTGGCACTGGAGGGCAAGAACACRGTGCCCTCAGAGTTCACGCACTTGCAGCAAGTGCACGGGAGGAAGGTGTTACCAGAAAGCTGAAATTCCTTTAAGACAGGATCAAAATCATTAAACACTGGAACTTTTAATGTGGGAACAACCAATACTTAAGTACTGAAACAAAAAATATACATGTTGTTAAAGCCTCAAGAATCTCGGGGTGGGGGAGAAATTCCCACTTACAAACTATACATTTACAAATTGGAGAGAAATGTAAAAACCAAAGCAGATCACCCTGCCTAAACTTCTTCTTCTCCACAGAATCTCTGGGACTATGTGCTGCCTCTCGCCAGAGAGACTGAGTGCAAGCAGAGGAAGCCTATCAGACAAAAGATTCACAAACCATTTAAGAAAAATTAAAACATGTAAAAATAGCCACTGATTTGACAGCATCTGAGCAGAGAAAACTGTCATTTTATCAGCCCATGAGGTTGAAATTCATTCTGCAGAGGCTGCAGGTGTCAGGTGGAAGAGGAAGCCTCAACTCCAGGCCATTTCTGAGGAAGTGCAAGTCGGGCTGCATAGCTTCTGCCAGCTGCAGAAGATCTAAACTTTGCAGCTACAGCTAGAAAGACAAGGCGCCTTAATTCTTGTCAAATGTGGTTTCTGTCTGCTGCAGCATTCTCCAGTACCAAATAGTCACACTGTTCCCATCACCCATCAGGGAAGGGCACTGGAACCTCACTGCTATTATTGCTCTGGTCCATCTTTCAAAGGAAAAGTAAGAATATTTTTGCACTGAAGGTCCCTTGGCTTCCACTTTTAGAGGATTCCCAGCTTTTTCATGGTCCGCCAGCGATCCTTGATCATCACTGATGTGCGGTTCCGGAAGGGGTATTTTTGGCAAATGGACTTCCATCTCCCTTCTCCAAACTTCTTCACTCCTTCTTTGATCCACTCACTTTCCTGTATTGTCCATTTCTACAAAAGAGCAGGTAAGCAATGTTCTGTGATCAACACAGTACAGTTTCAGGAAGGAGCTGCATTTGGCCGAGAAACTGCACTCTACCCTCTTCTGCTCCCCAGCATAGTATCTATCTTCTACTCTATGATCTGGTCTAGTAACATGGAGAAAAGGCAGAGATTCAAAAGCATACACAGCCTTCACTGTTACAAATATGGAAAATACTAAGCTCCAACACAAGTTCAGGAGTAGTTCAGCTTCCCAAAGCACAATGCTGGTTACGTGAGAAAGGAATTACCCCTTGATGCAAGAGCAATCATCAAAGGTACAAAGCACTCGCTGCTTATGCCCTGCGTAGCAGCACATAAGTAGGATGATAAAGAATCTGCAAGTTCAGCTCTGCAGCCCCCCTGAATTTTTGTACCGAGACTAAACAAAAGGAATTGAAGAAAGTGAGTCATCGTGAACAAAGTGCTACATTGTGTACAGCAACATTAAAGCAAGCAGCTATTTACCCAAAACCAAGGGAAAGAGTTACTAGAAGCACCTGACTTTGGAGCTCTTGGAAGGTAGCAGCTGCCATACGCGCACCCCTCACCAAACAAGAGCCTCTCCAGCGCTTGGGGAACACAGCGGGTCTAGTTCCAAGCCACATGCATCAAGGAAAAGGGACTTTTCTCAAGTACCAGTGCCAGGCATGTGGGTGGCACACAGCTTTAGCCAACTATCAAACTGCTCTGGTTCTAGCAGAGAAACTCGAGCCTGCTCTGTGAATACAAAGACCCGCACAACTCGGATCAAGCCTGGATATTGCAAGCACTTGCCTCAGTAAACATCACTTCACCACAGTGGCTTGTGCTCCATTTAAAGCGCAGCAGCAGCTTGCGCTGCTCTAGTGAACCGCATGCTGCTAGGGAAGCGGTGTGAGCTTCAAAAGAGTCTCCTCACCAGCCAATCTCAAATTAGCCATCAGTCTGCTCTGCTATAGACTGTGTTCTAATTTCAGACCTGCAGAGAGGGTTTAAGGGCTCCACATTACCTGCTTCTTGGAACCAAAGACCGTAGAGTTGTGGCTGTTCGTCTCAAACGATGCTGAAAAACAAAGCAAGTGGGTTACGTTTCACCGTAACGCGGGAAGTATACAGACCTCCTTGAGAGGCTGCCTTCGGCTTAACCGCAGGACTCAGCGGTTAGCTGCAACACAAACATCCTGTGAGAGACAATGAAACCAAATTCCCTTATCCCCCCTTTTCCGCAGTTACAGCATACACAGCCTTTCTGTTTCAAGGCATTAATTGCCTTGCCATTAACTGACCCAAAAAGGATCGATTTTGTTTTAAAGTAGCTAGTATGTTGAGGAAAATGGGGGCATCCATCCAGAAAGCAGCTACGCTGTACCGTGAAGCTGGAATTAGATATTCCAGAGCCTTGGGCACTTCTTTTCACCAGTAGTGCCAGCTAAGCTGTGTATGTAGCTGCAAAGGGAACTGGACTAGAAATTTGGTCTGTCTGAAAAGGTAAACTTAACCTTTATTTCATGGCAGTAAAAGTGGGAATTGGGAAAGCTGTATTTCTGATAATTACAACCTACAAGTTAAGGATAATTATTCTGAAACTTGAACAGCAGTTCTTGGGATGCATTTCAGATTAGAGGTACAACTGTTTTCTTGGGCTTTTAGTATTTCTAGTTTCAAAATCCAGTCACACAGAAGGTAGCAAGACGCCTGTGAACAAGCCACAAAGCCAGGTTATCAGTTACCACCTGCAACAGGGATTCTGTTCTTACCTGCATCTGAGAATAGCTCATCCTCCTCACTCCAAACATCTTTTTCTTCTTCAGCAAATGAGCTGTTCCACCTTGCTTTGGTGGGCCTGAAAGCAAGCAAGCATTTGTTTCAGCTGCTAGCTGGGGAGAATTTTGTTCTAGGGAGCTAAACAAAAACCTGCAAGGTTCACAGAACTTGCTGCTATCTACAGATGGGGCRGAAGGTGCAGGGACACCTGGGTGACAGCAGACAGGCCTGTGATGAGCAAGCAGCACAGAGAACGTGGCAGCTTGTCCAGCCCTAAGGCGGTATATACGCCCGCCGCCCCCTGCATTCCCCTCAGGCACAGCACCGATCCTTCAGAGCCCCCAACGGAAGGCAGTGTGCATCACACTCTCACATACAAATGGCACATTGTATTTTGTAACCAGTATTTACAAAAATGTACCTGGGATTAACTACACAATTAAACAGCTATAGCAAACACGTAAAAGCAGCTAGACTTCCCTGGCCTTTGTCTATGGCATGAACTCGACAGCAGCTCAGGGCAGAAGCCCTTAGTATTCTCAAGAAGCATTTAATTCTTACCGTTTCACTACTAACACTACTGTGGTCAACTGAGCTACAGAGGCATCTCACTGAGATCAAGTGCCTTAAGGCCATCACTTCCTTCCAGCACTCAAGCACAATCCTGGGAGATGAAGTTAGATGTGTTAAAAATACTTTAAAAGTTTTGCCCGTGGCTACCATATACGATATAACTGAAATCATTTATGATTACAGCAAAACAACTGCTCTCTATTCTTACTTATGAAGTTGTACTTTTTAGCTCCTCTTTCTTGCACATAAACATTCAAGAAGTCCTCAGCAGAGATGCACATGATCAGTTAAAGCTTTCCAGAAAGACGTCTATCACCAGCAACCATCACTGTCAAGACGACTTACATTTAAAGGCTACAACCACCCAAAATAACCACACGAGAAGCCCTGATAATACATCAGGTTTCCGGGCGAACTGGAAACCGTTCCACACAGCTGCCAAGCCTGATACTTGAGAACTGCTCAAGCCAGTATCAGACTTGTGACATCAGCCCCGCTCCAGGTTCCCTCCTGATCTGGCACTAACCCTTGTTTTATGCACGCAGCATGGGACAGGAGGGCGTCACCTGAGCTACTGAGTCCAGTCCCTTCCTAGTACAGGCAACCACACAATGCTCTAGTCCAGAAGAGTTCCCAGGACACCTTTCATCTCAAGATGTTCCCCAGCACCCTCAAAATAAACTCAAGACACATGCCAAGAACAGCATCACCAGTCTAAGTCCCTGACATCGTAGAGAATCTATAAAGTAAAGTTCTCAGATGACCCTAAGAAGTGGACCACATGGGAAAAACATCCCTTCTCAGTTTAGTCTCTGACAAGTAGCTCAGCCCCGAGCAAGACATACCAGTGAGGTATCCAAGCGATCTCACCACTACACGTGTCAACGCACTCTGCACTGCATCACATCTGTACTTGCAGCCGCTGTCCTGGGCTTCAGAGAGAGACAACCCATCCCCAAAAGAAGCCAAGCTACACACAATGTACCGAGATCTTTACCAGCCTCCCTTCAAACCCCAAACTTTATGTAGCTCAATGTGCTTAAGGTAGAAACCCAAGGGAAGTTGTGTTTTATTTACACTTTCCAAACACATCAAGCTGTCCTCAGCAAACAATCCTCCTAGTTTTGCTCCTGTGGATCCAAAGCATCATTATTGCTTGCTGCTATGCATCTTGACTAAGCAAATGAAKAGCAACTCAAAGACACTTTAGGAAGGAAGCTTTACCACAGCCTTGTTAAGACCTGCAGAAGGGGATACTCCTAAAACTAACACAGATATGCGACTCTTAAATCAGACTTCCGTCAATAAGCTTACTTTACTAGTTTGGCTGGGGGATGGGGGGGGAGAAAGGCAGTTGGGTTATTTTTTTTAAAGATTTCCTGCATACGTAATCCTACCCCCTTTATCTTGCAGCTGAAATGACACAACTCATATGCAAGAAACAGCCAGAAAGCCACAAGTAAGTTTCTTAACCAACAGAGGGTTTTTTGGGGGAGGAAGAAAAAAAAGAAAAAAAAAGAGCTTAAGAGAGTTAAGTGTTACATTTTGAGTGTTTTTACATGGAAAAGTTACTCTAAGCTGTTCCACAAGATGTACCCACAAAATCTTTCCAACTTCAGCATTACCAACTGTAACCTGTACAGAAACATGCATTACCTGTGATATGCATGTTGGAATCACCTACCAACACTAACCACAATAACTCTGACTCAGTGCAAGTTGAAGCTGGATCATTTTCTTATCTCCATTACTATTTACCAAACAGTTAACTACTCAGACAACAGAGCATTTACTTCATCCAATTGCACATATGCTAGTAGACAAAGATGGTCAATATTCTCGTCTTGAATTAAAGATAAAAGGTTTTTGTTGTTCACCCTACCGACATCAGCTGCAAGTCAAAATACTGGRCGCAGATTAGAATATACCACAAGAGATGGGCTTCATACTTGGGATTTTTAGTAGACACAGGCTGGTCATGCGATTTCTGAACAGAAGGTCTGGAAGCAGAAGATACAACTGGCTCCTGGGAAGAGTCTGGGCTCTCACTCAACTCGCTGCACTGGCTGTCCTGCTCCATGACCAGTTTGCTTATGGTCAACAAGCGTTTGCCCTTATGGGGTATTTCAGGAGGCTCTGAGATCTCAGAATCTTGATTCTCCACTTCTTTCCGTCTCTTGGTTCTGTGGGATACAGAAGGAGATAGTTGCTTGGGGAAAGAAATGTCTGTTTCATCCAGTTTGGTGAAGAGYGCATCAGAATCCTGGGAGTCCGACAGGATCTTGAAAGCTTCTCTCAGAACAGAAATCCCATACGTGGTTACAGTTCCAGAGGGCTGCCTACAAAATAAACAAAACTAAGCAGGTTGTAAAGACTTCACCAAGGCRGCTCCACTTCACTGAAATCGGGGGTTTCCCCTATGCTGTGACCCTCAACAATTCACTACAACCCGAGGGTGCAAGATCTATTCAAGAGGACATTCCCAACCCTCCAGCCTGCCCTCCTTCTAAAACAGTGCAAGGCACCACTTGGCCAGCGCTACTGGCAAACAGCTCTCTGCCGAAGATGCCAGTGCCACCTGCTAGAGATGGCATCCAGGCATCCTTCTGCTATTCTCGACTAAAGGGCTGATAAGCCACAGACCCCGACAGAAACCTGTGTCTTCTCAGCCACACAGATACCAAACACTGTTCCATAAAAACAGATCTTCTGTCATCAGCTGCCTTCCCTTCCTGGATTATAAATGCATCTTCAGGGGCAGGAACCCCAAAAACTTAGCATGTTAACTCTGACCTAGACAGCAATCTTACAATAGCCTTTAGCACCTTGCTTGGGCAGACCTGCTTGGGCTAGCGTTCAGGGAAGCTGAGTTGCCTGGATAGAGCAAACTATCMCTCAAAAGAGAACTGCTGCCAAATTTCATCTGTAACATAGGGCCAGATTCCTCTGCCCACCTTTCTGAGTTCTTGGAGGACACTTCTGTAGGTCCTGGAGCTGCTGCTGGTGGTACAGATATTTCCATAGGCTCTGGAGATTCTTCCAAGATATTAGCTGCTGCTTCTATAAGCTCAGGAGCTCCTGCTTGGTCCTCTGCCCTTTCTGCAGGCTCAAGAGCTGCTGCCAGGTCCCTTGCTCCTTCTGCAGGCTTGGGAGCTCCCGCTGGGTCCTTTGCACTTTCTGCAGGCTCAAGAGCTGCTGCCAGGTCCCTTACCCCATTTGCAGGCTCAGGAGCTGCTGCTGGGCATTTTGGTTCTTCAGCACATTCTGAATTCAAAGTCTTTTTCACCATCTTGGACAGGGAAAAAGCATGCAACCATTATAAAAATGATTCCATGTAATGCCATTTAATTTTATCCCATTCTAAAGACATTTTAAGCAGTTACTTGAAATGCAATTGATTTTAGGTACAAAGTTAATGTCTATCAATTAAAACTTGTAACGTGGGYTGAAGAAATGTATTCAACTGTGTAAATCTTTTAGGGACTGACTGAATTCAAAACACTGTGGATTTAGCCCCTTGTTAAGTAGGTGCCAAACTCTGCAACTCATTAATCTGTGAAGGCACGTACAATCCAAAATACTGTATTGCATCGTCTCCTGGCAAAGGAAGTGGTAGCTTTCCCCAGAGCTGTATCTCATGCCGTTTTCCTCCTGCCCATGGAGGGGCAGAAGCAGGCGCAGRACTACAAGGTAGGTTACCAGGGCAGACACATACCGTTACCAGCAATGGCTCTGAATCATCCACATAGGTCTCCACAAACTGGAACACGCTGTGCTGAAAACTCTTGTAAGAGAAGCCTGTGATCGCTGGATGAGCCGAATTCTTCTCCCGGATAACACTGAGCAACTCTGTCCTCATTTTCTAGGCAAGAGAYAAGAATGTTTGAATAAGTACAAGAGATAATAAATGACAAACTCAGGAACTGGGTTATGGATAAAGATTGGGCTTTTCCTATTCAACACTCTCCAAGCCCAACTAAGTTACACCAATACAAGTTTGGGAAAAGGCCAGAGGAGCAGGAGATCCATCTTGTTTCAAAAGTTCTGACATTTTGTTTCCAGTGCCCAAGACACTGCACTGCTTACAGAAATAAAAATGGGAAACTTTCTGCTTTACAGAACCAGCCCTTCTTACCAACTMATGCTCCACACTGGTGGACTCGAGTTTGCCTCAAGCCACAAGGATGGATGTTTATGCCTGAAGGAGCCGTGAAGATATATGAAGGTATATGCATAAGAGAGGAAGAAAGTTCTAAAATGACTAGCAACATGCAATTTTAATGCTAAATGGCCAAGGGTTCTTCTTTCAAGAAGGATTCATTCCATTTTCATCACCCTGATCCTTTCCCTCTTTT
This sequence comes from Apteryx rowi, assembly GCF_003343035.1. Taxonomy (NCBI): domain Eukaryota; kingdom Metazoa; phylum Chordata; class Aves; order Apterygiformes; family Apterygidae; genus Apteryx; species Apteryx rowi. Next base: position 19,644 of record NW_020450707.1, read on the forward strand.
TCAGATTTCTGTAAGAGGCAGGGGCATCCAGGGGAACCAGTTAAGCGTTTAGAAGGATTCACAGATGCGTCCCCACAGAGCCCATAAAACATACCAGTTCATTCCTCAGACAGTCGTCTTTCATTCATTCGCAGACTCACCTGGCTGCTGGGATCCTTYCCCATGTGTCTCCTTATAATTTTTGAAGCTTTATCAAACTCTCTGTTTTTGATGCAAATTATAACAGCCTACAGAAAGAGAACAGCATTTGCTCTGTTGACATTAAACCAACCATATTCTCTAGTACCATATTCTCTAGTACAACCGTATTCTCTAGTACAAGTAATTATCAAGTACAGCACACAAGTAACAGCTTAGTGCTACCTTACACAGAGAAACAAATTCTGCATTAACTGATCCAGAAGCAAATAAACTGAAGATATGCATCTGTAATCAACCCACTACTATGATTTTTCATAGGATATTATTCCTTTTCTCATTTATACAAGACTATTCTAAGACAAGGGAAAAGCACAATATTTATTGAAAAATACCCACAGAAACACACATAAAATGCATTTTAAATTTGTGTTTTCTAGTTTCGATTCACCTCTGGCAGGACCAAGCTCAAATAGGTCTGTATTTTCAGAGCAGGATATTCCCTAAATAATAGAAGTGATAACAAAAGACAGGGAAAAAWAGACAATTGCCCCAGTAAGGGGATCTATGGGCACATATAAACCTATGTATAAATTTAAAGAATAATGGTAATAATACCATTTGTTTCACTAAATATCTGTGTAAAATGCAATGKGTAAATAATTTTCAAGGAGTACCATCACAGACCAATTTTGACCWCCCTGTGCATATGCCTGAGCACAGCTTGGATTAAAATTCCTAATGTTTTTAGCATGTTAATGATAAAGAAAAAAAGGTCTTACAGCTTCTTTCACCATTTTTTGAACAGACTCCATCTTCTTTTCAGACACGGAGAATTCTTTCTGAATGAGCTCCAGGATACCAATTGCTGATTCAAGAGGGGTAAGATCCGACTCTTTGTCAAAGGTGCAATCTACAAAAATAAGTCACACGCGCTGGTTTGTTAAATCACACATAGAAATGCCTTAMAGAGAACTTACTGCAAGCAAGTTACTTGATTTGCTCAGTTTGACCACAAATTCTACAGTTACTGCTCATGAAAAAWGAAAGGGAACGATGGACTAACTGCAAAGAAAAACATCTAAGGTATGCAAGATCCCTCTCACAGGCACAGAAACCTACAGAACCACCACGAATGGCAATTTGAAAAGTTATGAAGAGTAACTGATCCAGCAGCAACATTTCAGAAGCTACAAGGCTGAGGAGAAGTCACAGGGCTGGTACACATGGACAGCAGGACAGCTCTGGAGTTTGGGTTCTGGCACAGTGCTAGGGGACATTGCTCTCAGCTAAGAGCAATGATCTTTCACGTGGGACCACAGTGCAATGGGGGTGTGAACAGCCACACTCTGACCTCTCAGCCCCCGAGGGGAGCTCCTCCARTTACCAGCTGCTGCCCAGGCCTCTGCTCTGGGCAGACAGGCAGCTCCGCAGAGCTGCAGGGACACAGCCACAGAGTGGGGCTCGCTCTGGCTGGGGGAATGGGCGGGGAGCCGAGGCCGGGGCCTCCCCGGGAGCGCCGGGCACCCACCTAGGTTCTCACCCTCCTCGATGCGCGAGAGGAACTGCATGATGCGCAGCAGCTGGGCCACCACGGGCTCCTTCTCCAGGGGCCGCACGAGCAGCGCTGCGGGACAAGAGGCAGGTCAGGCCGGCACCGCACAGCCCCGGCTCCCCCCGTGGGGCTCAGCTCCCCCCCCACCGGACCTCGTCCCCGGGGTCCCCCCCCTCACCAAGGGTTTGGGCCCCGGTCTCCCCCCCCCCCAAGGGATTGGGCCCCGGCCCCGGCGCGGCCCACCCTGCATGACATCGCGGAGCTGGCGGAAGTCGCGGTTCCGCCCGGCGCGGTAGGCCGCCACGGCCTGGTGGAAGTAGAACTGCAGCACGCAGCGGTTCACCGTCTCCTCGCGGGCGGCGCCGCCGCCACCGCCCGCCGCCATTGCCGCCCGCCGCGGCCCCGCCACCCGAGCCCGCCGGGTCATCATCCCGCCCGGAAATGACGCCCTCCCGCCCGCGCCGGAAGTGACGGCATCCGTCCGAGCCGCTTTTTTTCCCTCCCCTCCCCGCGGCGCAGAAGCCCTATTGCGCAAAGGGGCCTGCGGCGACCGGCATGCACCGCGCCCGCCGGCGGCGCCTACAACTCCCAGCATGCCCGCGCTCCCGGCGTACACCGCGGCTCTCGCTCCTCCCCCCCCGCCCCGCCCCGCCCCGCAGGCCGGCGCGCTGCCCTCTGGCGGCCGGGCGGAGGGTTGGGGGCAGCGCGGCCCGCGCCGCGGAGCCGCCTCGTCCGGCGCCTGTGGCGGAGCAGCGCAGCAGAAACCCGGCGTGCGACGCCGCTGCTGCACCCTCCGCTGCTCCCTGGGGTTTGCCTGCGTTAAAACGGGGCCTCGCAGCGGTAAAACCTCACTTGGGGGCAAGGTGCTAACGCTGAAGCGCAACTCGCCTCTACGCGGGCGACTGCACGCCCCGAACGTTAGGCAGGAGTTGTGATTGCTCGCTTTCCAGGAAGACTTTCTTCCTTCTCCTGGTCCTCTGAACAGCCAGGAGGTTTTTATACGCGCTTTGCCCCTTCCTTAACTGCAGCCATCTGCCGGTTGCGTTCCCCTCCCCTCTCCCTTTCAGCATCCAGGGGCAGAGGTTTTCCTGCAGTAATTCGGAATTGACACACCGAACTGGAAGCCCAGCCATATATTTCTTCCTCGGGACCAGCAGGGATCCCCGCGAGGAAGGACGAGCATCCCGGAGATGCTGCCACCACTCCGGCCGAGCGCTCTGGGGCCAGCAGAGCCGCAGGGGCCGCGTTACGCCTCTCCCTCGGCCTGCCGAAAAGCCATGCCTCGTCGGGCTGACGGGGAACGTCACTGGCACCTTTTTGGAGACTATTTTTGTGGTGGAAAAGCACATGAAAATTCCTCTTGCATTAGGTTTTTCAGGATACTCCCTTCCCTCCACCGCTCGGCAGAGGAGAAGGAAACGCACATGAGAGAAATCAACGTGTCAAATGGAAAACAGTAAAACTGGGAGAGGCTTTTTATTGGCAAACAACAGGAGATAAAAATAATCAGTTCAAGCAGGAGCGGTGCCGGTTCACCTCCGGGCAGCGTGACGGACCGGCTGGCCACGCGGGCAATGGGAGCCATCTGAGCGGGACGCAGTGGGTGTCGTACGACTAGCGAGCTGCAGGACCACCAAACGATAGGACGGACGCAGAGAAAGATGCCAGCGGCCCTGTTCCCTGGGCTGAGGCGAGGTGACAGAGTGACACTCTGACTGCAATGTTCTGGCATGTAAAATGCTCAGGAGCCAGCGATGATTTTGCTCTTTTCCTGTTGCAATGTGCGAGAGCAGATGACAAGGCTGCAACTGCTGGGCTTCACCGTTCTCCCCTGATTCAAGGAAAATCTTACTAGCCGTAGCGATGGCGTATGCGATGCGCTGCCCTTGCAGCCTTCCAGACACTGCCTTGGCTTTGCAGGCTAGACTTCCACATGCTTTCGGAAAGTTCAGTAGCTTCTGCACCCCTCTGCGATCCCCCCTGCTCCAGCCAGATGCGTCAGGCACTTTGGCAACTTCCAGCGGCCAGCACAGGTTTCGGGTTTTTGAGCCTGTGCCTCCGGTCTGGCCCCGCCATCACCCCTCCCGTCTCCGCCCCATCTCCCCGGCAGGCAGTGCCTTCCCTTCGGAGCTCCCCAGGTAGTGGGGTACATTGCTGCCTATCCCGTTAGATGATCCAACCTCTCCAAGCTGGAAGAGAGCAACGAGGGGCTGCCGTTCCTGGACAGCTCTGCCCGACGCGTGGTTGCGCTGTCGGATGTTGGGGAGCCGCGATGCCCGTGCGGAGCAGCAAGGGCAGCTGCGGAGGTGCTAACGTCACCAGGCTCTGCCGCGGCCAGCACAGGGCGTGTGGCAGCGCTGCAGCCTTAGCGCCTCCATCGAGTCTTCGTTCACTAAGGTTTTGTTGCCTGCCTGGGCCAATCCTGTGTTAGCAGCACCCAACACCAGAAAACTCTTGTGCAATCTGTAAAGATGCTGGAATTGCGATTTCCAGAGATACTACAGGAACACAAATCATCGTTTTGCTCTTGTGAATCTCCTAAGAGGCACGAAGAGGAAGCAGGGATCATGGAAGCAGGCAGTGGACCAGGAAGGCGAGTGGCCTCGCTGTCCAGTCTCGCTGCATCCCTGCCCAGTGTCATCGTCAGCTCCCTCTCAGGAAAAGGCTTGGTGCTTTGCGTGCCAAAAGAAACACTGGGCAGGAAGGCACAAATTACAGTCACGTTTGTGCTTTTTAGTCTTAGCTACTTGATTTATAGACTTTGATGAAGTGATTACAGATGAAAGAAAACATTCCAGGGAGCAAGAGCCGCATGTTGCTGGGGTCTCGTGTCTGTCTTTCTGTGTGAGTTACAGTGGAAAACAAAACAGGAGGATTACGGGGGCATTCTGCTCACCACGCGCTCCTTTCCTTCTGCACCTGCGGAGCGCCAGCTGTGCTCAGCGCTGCACAAACCAGCAAGCAGCACCTGCCCAGGGGCTCGCTCTCCAGCCAGACATGCGATGCATTCCTGACTTCCACTGGTGCTTGATGGTGGTAATGAATAGCAGCGACTGAATTTTGTTGCTCAATAAATATGGAACTCATTTGTTTACAATGATCATTATTTATACTGCTAGTGTGCCTAGAAAGCCTGGTCCTGCACGAGGATGCCACTGTGTTATGTACAAGTGCAAAACAGACACTGCTCCAAGCAGACCACGAGCTTAGAAAGACAGTGGGCAGCTATAGAAAAACAGGCAGCAACAAAACAGTTGCCAAATTTTTGTAACCGCTCTTGAAAAGGGAAACGCTAAGGAGGATAGTGAGGTTGCTTTGCAAAGTTTATGGAGAAATCCTTCAAGCATGAAAGTGCAGAGAAGAAACACAAAGACACTGGTTTGAAAATTAATTAACTAGATTATAGAAACTGATACTCTGAACCAGAGGCAAAAGACGAGTACTTGATACTGAAGGAGACAGAACAGAGGGGCAGTAATGTGCTGGGAAGGCTCCAGAAAAAGACGTAGTTTTGTTTGATATAACCAAGAGGATGGAGCCAGCAGAGGAGTGCAAAGAGACGAGTAGCCCGGTCAAAGCAAGAGGGGAGAAAAGTAATCTTTATAACAGCACTTGTGTGAACTAATGCATGATTGCACTTGTCAAGGCCAGGCAGAAGGATGTTGAGGCAACAGTGGTGCAAGATGATGAAATCCTGAGTTAGAGTTTACAGTACATAGCCTGACAAAGAAAAAAAAAAGCTAAAAAAGCTTCCCCTTAGACATTAAGACATTCTCCTTAGACAGTAAGGAAACAGCAAGGTTAGATGTCACTCTGGTGCAAGGAGCTAGGAACACCTTCATGTCAGAGAGGATACCTGGGTTACGTGGAGAGTCAGGGAAACATCCCTAGGGACCGAGAAAGACACCTACGGAAAGGATTGAAAGAGAGGAATAAGCCCAACGTTTAAGCTATGCTGAGACTGAGCTATTGATGAGGTAACTGCGAGGAAGTGTCACTAAGATTTTAATAGTGTAAGAAAATCGAGTTCAGTATATGGATGACACACCCTAATAGAGAAGATACTTGAATTTGCAATTACAGATGAAGTACGTGTATTACTCCAAAATAACTGGAGAGGAAGATGTGAGATCAGTACCCTCCAGCCTGTGACAAAGCCCGAGAGGAAGGAGGCCAAGGGCTGCAAGAGCAGCGTGGCTGGAGCAGCTGCTTTGCACGCAGCCAGAGCATGTAAGGACAGAGCACTGGTTCCGAGACTTGGCTTGGAAGAAGTCACTGGAGACGTTATTGGGCAACTGCACGGAATGAGTATATATTTGAAGGCTAATTTAGAAAAAGCTAACATAGATGAAAGCACTGGGAGAGAGACAGAGAAATACACTGGCTTTATGGTTGTCTGAATAAATATAATGTAACATATAGTTTAATTTAGGAGGYGGCCACACAGAAGCCTGCAATTCAATAAAGCAATATAGTGTATGTAACCCCATGCTGCACTACCAGGTTTTAACAGGAGCAGAATTCCCAGTTTTCCATGCCAGCAGAGCATGAGTAAGAATTCTGATGAAAGACTACATGCTCCTTGTGAAGCACAGGGCAACGCTTGCATTAATGAAGACAAGTAGCTGTGCTTCCCACAGGCAGGAGAACAGCCCCTGAGTTACCGGGGAACAGCAGCCTCTGTGAGGAAGTCACCACCTCACCAGCTCTCCAAGGACACGAAACAGTCACTAAGGCTCAAGTACTGCTGACGTATAACCAGATTTATTATTTATTTCTTGAGACAGAGAGTACGCTGAGCGCAGAAGATGGATTTGAAGTCCGCACAAATGAGACTGATTTGAGTTGAATGCTTTCCTTCCCCCCACTTTATTATTCACCTTGTACAGTGGCTTTATTTCCTTACTATTTCCTTGTATCTTGATCCTCATTTCTTTGTACAAAACCGGTAGGACAAGGCAAGGATAAGCCAGTGTATTAAAAACACATGCCATGCCAGGTCTCAACTTGGAATTGCAACCATTTATAGATGTTGTGCATGACAGCAGTAATTGGATTGGATATTATGGTTGGCAGATACCAGTGCAGCAATTTCCTTCTCTTTAGTAACAAAAGATACCCTTCTTTCTTACCAGAAAGTGACCTATTAAATGTTTAAAATAAAACAGAGCTCTTCAAGGAGTTAACCTGTTTGTACTAAAATGGACGTGGGAAGACAGCATGGCTGGTTAGCATGTCTCAGCAGTAATAAACAGCTTTGAGGTGATAAATCCTTCAAAGTGTATGACACTTGGCCAGCTGGCCACGCCACCGAGCTGGGATCGCCAAGGGCATGAGGCGTACTTAACAGTATGGCTACCTAGCTCACTTGAGCACCCTTTAAAATCCCAACTGTAGCAAACAGCATGGACATTAGGGTGCTCCAATTCTCTTTCTACGCATCTTTTATCTTTAGCCAACACTGGTAACAGTATTAGCACTTCTTATGACTTGCAGGCAGTACTGCCTCTTCAGCAGATACGCAAAAGCTGACAGCCCACTGTCCAACATTGCACATGCAGCGCGAGCAGCAGAAAATAAATTCCACAGCCATGAATGTACGTTCATGAATGAACACATGAGCTTCAGAAATTACCAGGTTCTTGAGCTTCCAACCAATCTTTCTGCCTCTAAGCCGTTCAGTGCGGCTCATAGGAGACAGGGAACCTACCAAGCCACTCTGCGATTTGCATATGAACATTTTCTTCTAAAAACYGATAAAACTGCAGCACTCACAGAGAGAAGACATTAGAGCACAGGCACAATTTAAAGATGTGTGAGATAGCCATCTATTTTATATATATGCATAAAGAACCAAAAGAAGTGGTGAAAAGGCTGCTCCTGGTGGCACTGGAAGCAAACGCCAGCCGCAGGAGCGCTACAGCCCAGCTAGAGGCTGACAAATAAGTCTTGCCAGCGCGAAGCCGCCACGCTTTCCTGACGGAAACAGCCACAAGCCGCGGCTCCCCGTCCCGGCACCGCTGCAGCATCACCGCAGTGCCGGGCCCGCGCGTCTCACAGAGACGCGGCTTCTCAAAGCGCCTTTGTCACTGCAGGCAGCCTGGAAGCGGCCTACAGACGCGCGCGGCCGTGCTGCACCGAGCGGCTGGGCGGCTGCTACGGGCCCGACCGCCCGGCGGGGGCCAGGGGGGCGGGCAGCGGCCGGTTGGTTCTCCCAGGAACGTTTCCCTTCGCCCGCCCGGCAGGGCAGGGCAGGGCAGGGCAGGGCAGGGCAGGGCAGGGCAGGGCAGGGCAGGGCAGGCATCAAGGGCGGCCCCGCACCCCGCGAAAGCCGGGCCGGGCCGAGGCGCAGCCCCGCCGCCGCGCGTCGCCTCAGGCGAAGAGAGGCGCTTCCCGCCCTCCCGCTCTGGCGACTCCCCATTGGCCCGCGCCCGGCGCGCCGCCCTCCCATTGGCTGCAGCCGGCGCCTCTGATTAGCCGCCAGGCGTCGCACCACCGCTGGGGCTGCGCCGCTGCCGGCGCCTCGCTGCTCATTGGCTGGGAGCCGGCGGACTTGGCCGCGAGCCGCAGGCAGGGGGCGGGGGTGTTGGCGATCGCTACGGCGGCTGCCGTAGGCCAAGCCCGTGGTTCCGCGAAGCGGCTGGCGGCCGGCATGGAGCCCGAGGGGTGCGCGGAGCCGGCGGGCGGGCCCATCTTCACCCTGGAGGAGGTGGCCAGGCGGAACTCCAGCCGCGAGGCCTGGCTGGTCATCCACGGGCGGGTCTACGATGTCACCCGCTTCCTGGAGGAGGTGAGGCGGGGGGGCGGGGTCCCGGCCCGGCCCGGC
>NW_020450707.1:28747-58546 GCF_003343035.1 Apteryx rowi
AGGCCCCCGGGGGGGTTCTGGGGGGCAGAACCTCTTGACCATAGGGACAAAAACTGCTTTTAGACCCAACACTTGTGACTTCYGTGCTTGAGGCAGCTGAGAGTGGCATCGCTAGTGTTTGACGCTGCAACTAGAGTGGGAAGAAATGGCGATAAAGTTTCAAAGGGGTTTTTGTCCCAGCTCGGAATAACGCCAAACCCTTTGTAGCGTCTGCAGAGTAACGTACTGAAAAACAGCTTTAAAGGAAGAACACTTCATTGAGAATGTGCATGTTCCTGCTTGCTACTTTTGCCTGTCTGAATTTGGCTTTGATTTTCCTCTAGGCATCTATTATTAAAGCATGTCTTCTGTATGGTCATAACAAAGCATATAATGATGAAGCTAATTTGGTGAAGTATAGAGGCTTATCAGATAGGAGAGAATGGCAGCTTTTTTTAGTGGCTTGAAACCTGGAAGTAGTGGCTTTCTGTGTAGCTTTCCAGGATTTATTTGTAAAGGTGGACGTGATCTGTTTTGTTGCTTGGATCCAGCATCATAATGCTTCATTCAGAATCTGACTTACACTTTGAGCCTTCTCCCCAGCTTTTTTTCTAAGGGAATTTCTAAGACGTTTCAGTGTGCACATTGTGGAGTGTCTTTTATATATTTGGTGGCTTGAATTGGTCTTTGCTGTAGTCAGTTTTGCACTGTTTGCAACTTTTGTAGTAAAAAATCCTGCTTTTCTTTACAGGACCATAAATTGATCCTGGCTTCTAGGTCCTTTGCTCACCCGTGTCTATGGCAGCTACTCCAGCATTGTTTACGGATGCGTCTTTGACAGGTGCAGGATCTGAAAAGCAGCCTGCTGAGCAAATGTCGTTCTTGGGTATTTATAAGACAGCACTTGACAGAGGCTGTAGACACCCAGTACACTGAAAAGCTTGAAACACGTCTGTGGGGTAGTGCCTTGCGGAAGCGTGACTTTGGTGCTGTACAGCAGTAGTGGAATGGAAAAACAGCTGATATTCAGCTGTTTGTTTTACAGGAGAGCCCACGGATGCGGCTGAGGCGAGGGACCAGTTGTTCATTTCGTCGGACACATCTACAATAGGTTGCAAACTGCTCTATAAGCAGGGCGGGAAGGAGCAGGCAAGCTTAGGGTGTTACTCTAACTCAAGAAGCTGTTAAATGGTGGTGCTACAAGTTGAATTCAGGTAGTCAGGTTCCTAGCCCCGAGTCTCTTCACAGGGCCAGGAGTTTCCAAGCTGGCCTGTGAGGACTGTTGGAGAGCTGCTTGCCTCCTTTTGCCTGCCGCCCCCTCGAGCGCTTGGGTTCCCCTGCATTAGGCCAAACCTGTAATCTGGGCACCTGTCACATTCCTGAAAGAGTGCAGTGGAATACAGAGCTGTGCGCTGAGTTAGCTCTGCCGACCAAGTGGAACAGACGGGATGGCACATGTATTTTAAAGAACTTCTCTTACTCCACTGGTTTCTGAAATCCTCCGGGTTTGCCTACATCTACACATCTGGCTTAGCTGGTTAGAGCCTGGTTCAAAACAAACAAATGGTGTTTCTTCACGCAATAGGGAACAGACTTGTGGAACTCCTTGCCAAAGGATATTGTGAGTGTAAGAAACTTACAGGGATTCAGAGGAAGAAAGGATGAGAACCTGGAAAAGCAATTTACTGTTGGTTACTAAGTGCCAAAACATCTGGGGCTTAGGAAGAGCCAAAACCAGCTGGAGGCTGGGAAGTACTTGGAGAAAGCGCATGCCCTGTCTTACGCTTGCCTCAGAGTCCAATCATGGTTGTTGCTTATTGCTTTGCAGACTTAGTGTTAGAAAACTGTTTTCGAGATATTTACCCCCAGACGCACAGAGTGAACGACCCTGTGCTTCAGAGCATGGACCAAGTCTGTGGTAGTCAGTTGTCATCTCGGCGTTCTCGGTGTGAGCAGTGGCACCTGGGACGTGCTCCCTGGGACACTTCCAGCATTCCTCAGACCTCTTTATAAGTGAGCCCAGAAAAGCGTTCCACTCCACCATGGCGGGTGAGGTGATGAATAGCAGGTTTAGCAGTGACCTGAATGTTATCTTGCAGTGGTATTTGGCGTTGCCCTTTCCAAGCCCTTTGTCCCATTTGCCTTGTTGTAACATGAAAAGGATCTACTTGGATTAGGGGAGGAAAGAGGAGTATGGCTGCTCTCTTAACTGTGGCGGAATGGCTAACACAACAATCTCTCTCTGTTGCGTACACCCCTCACTGACATAGCGAAACCTGTAAGTGTAGATCAGGCTCTAATTTATTGGCAAAAGTACACGTCATTACCCCCTGTAATCAGTCCAGCGACAGGGAAACAATGTGTAGATGCTGAGAACCAGAAATGCTTGTCTTGTTTAGAAGTTACTGTTGTGTCTGATAAATTGTTTTGCGTTAGAGCTGTCAACTGCTCTAACTGCACGTCAGGGTTTCGGTGTATGGTATTTCCTCTTGATCCTGTGTAGTCACTGAAGCAGTGTCGAATTGTTGCCCTTTCTGGCCCTTGGCCACAGATCATTTGTACAGGATTGCTGACTTCCACTAAAGCGTTATCTCAGAGTGATTGCATAATCCCTAAGAAGCCTCACTGCTAAAATATTGTTGAATTTTGCTTTGTGATTCCTGCAGACTAAGTACAGCAGGTCATCCATTAGTTAGCCAATTCAAAATCTGTTTGTTGGTTGCAATATAGATCAATTTAAATTTCTAATTTATGTTATTTGTTCTGTAATGGAAGCAACAACTAAGACATATTTATCACCTAGCAAAGCCYGCTGAATTACAAGAACATGAACAAAAGGCAGGAGATGTGCAAAGACAGCATCTAAAATTTCATAGATGTTTCCAAGAGATTTGGAATCTCTCTTGTGCTTCAGAAAGCCTGTAAGTGCTTAAAATGAAGTGTGATTATTGCCATAAAGCTATCTCAGATTTCAAATTGTCTAATTTCCTTCCAAGTCTAGGTAAACCAGAACACCAATGTACATGATACAAAGTACTCCTGAACTGCAGTCGTCTAGAAAAGCAAATGTAGACCATGGCTAGAGCAAAAAGGGCCAACTCCTCCGGTAGATATGAACGATAGGTGAGGAAGTCGAGGAAGGGCAGATGTTCCTCTCTGACAGGCTCTTTGAGGTATGGTGCTGCCCACTGCTCACACTTACAGCCCCACCGCACCAATATTATAATCGGTGGCTTTTAACTTGTGCACAGTCTGTGACATATTTATTCTCACAGGCATTCCTGTGATAGAAGGATGTGTTTTACCTCCATTTTACATAAGACTGGAAGTATTCAGAGATGCACGTTTCTTCAGTATACCCTTTTGTAGGTTATCTGAGTCCTGCAGCCACCCGGGCTACATGTCTTGGCATGTGCTGGTACTTATCATACCTGTGATAAGTGTGACTAGAAACCTGTTTGAACAAGTTTCCAAGTGGAATGAGTCTAGGCTGTGACCACTATAGCCCAAATTTGTCAGTTGGTTACGAGTGTCATGTTCTTGAAACTACATTTCACAAGAAAAGGAAATATACTTTTAAAAATAGCTTCTCTTTTAAAATTATACTGTGCTAACAGAAAGCTGCACACCTTCCAGGAAAGTGTAAGGCTAAGGTAGGGTCTGTGCTCTGAAGACCTGATAGTTAAGAGCATTATCACTGAGATAAAAGTAGAGAGGGAAAACTGCAGGGAAGTATCAGATGGTTACCTCCTTACTGCACGAGCCGCAAGAAATCTGCACTTAATTCCTGCATACTCTGATGYATCAGAAACATGAACTCTCTGAGGGAGAAGGGGGAATGTCAGAGATCTATTCCTGCTCCTGCTGGCTTGCTCCAGCTCTGCAGAGTTGTTCTGGGATAAACCTGTTCCCTGTCTTACAACGAGCTTTGAAGGATGTGTAGTTGATGAGCAGCGTTTGTCTAGGTGGTTCCTTGTCCGTTTTTTTCTGGCCTCCTGTAGTACTGGCACATTATTGCTGCACAGTAATACTCTTCTCTGTCATGGCTTATTGGAGGCTAGGAATAAAAGCTTCTGCATTTCTCCTCAACCCGATGGCTTATCTGATCCAGCAATCTAATTAGTCTTAGGGCTTAGGGTCACTTCTGAGCTTATTTGTAGTTTACGGTGAGTCTGTAACAGCAGTTGTCAGCCATACGCGTGCAGACTGGCGCTTGGAGTTTGTGAAATGGTGACTGTAGGCTCGCAGCTTCCGTGGTGAGTTTCTGTGCTGCATTATTGGCGCCTTCCTTTCAGCGGGACGTTCGGACCTGTTGCTGCTTCTTGCTTACTCCTAATTCCCTCTCAAGGCTACACAGAGTAGAGCATCTTCTGAGGTCTCATGAATAAAGACGACCTTGCTGTCTGAACACACAACATGAACTATATGAGCTGCTCCTAAAGGCTAATTATGGGGAGAGTCAGCAAGAGCAAACTTTTTTTTGCTTGCCACTTTAAAGCATCAGTGGCATGTTTAAAGTGAGTTTGGAGTGAATTGGGGGTTATACGGCTCCCTACTTTCTGCTGTTCTTTGCTGCCTTGTGGGACCCAGTTTGGAAAAAATAATTTAGAGAACTTGATTCAAACAACTCACTAAAATGATCTTTCAAGAGCATCTGCTGTAGCTCTAGGTGTTGCAGAGTACGAGTAAGTCTTGGGTTTTATTCCCCGTTAGATCTCCTGCCTGTGACAAGGGCAGGCTAATGCTCTTCCCATGCTATCTGGGTTAGGGACTCTGCAGAGTGCCTTATGCTAGCGATGCTTGTTGTGCCTTTAGAGAGTTCTCCCCATAAAACTCCCTGTTTTCTCCACTCAGTGGCGTTGGTCATATCCTTCCAGAACTGGTGCTCTGGGACTGTTAATGTTGCTGCCAGTGTGTACTTTATTTATTGTGTATGTTCCTGACTCCAGAGACAAGGAGATTGCAGCTAGGTTACTGTTGTTGTGGAAGGGGTCTGAGGAGGAGCTCTTGGGCCCATCTCGCACTGGTTCTTGTTTGGTTTTGTCCGTTTCTTTCTAGAATGAAGAAACCTTCATTTCAGCCATTATTTCCCCTGGAAATACTTTTTTTTTTCTGAGTCTGTAACGCTTCTTGCAGTTTTTGTGTTTTCCTGCAGGAGCTGTAGTTTTGGGAAGTTCTGTGGTGGAGTAAATGACTTCTTGTATAAATAGTTTGGTCTTACATTTGCTCAGGTATGACAAGGTAAGAACTGCCTGGCTGCAGATGTAGGTGTCTACACTAGGGAGTCCTTTCAGAAACACGATATGCCAAAAATATTGAAGAGTTTTTTTGTTTTTTTGACTTGGAGATTATAGTGAAGGACAGATGTGCACAAATAAAGATTGTTTTTTTTTCTTACTTGTGGTTTTAGCGAGTGCATAGAAAAGCTTCAGACCCAAACATGTAAGGAGAAGTAAACTTTACCATTCTTTTCTCTTGTACATACTTGACCATTTTTCTTCTCTTGTACATGCAAAGACAGGTTGTTACCGAAAGCCAATATGCACTCCATTTGCCCTGTTTTTGAGGGATTTTGCCTGTTCTTTTCAGGTTGATGATGAGGAAAGTAAGGTTAATTCTTTAAAATCTTAGTTCTGGTGTTTTTCTATTTGAAATGAGATTTCTGGTGAGACAGTCCTAAGGAGTCCTTCTTGAAGGCTTAGAGTAAGTAGTGCTACAGAGAGATGGTCTAAAGGGTGGTCTTGCTCTGCCTGTCTGTTCCTATCCACTCCTTGTGTGAGCAGAGACGTGCATCTGACTCTGCAGCGAGCTGGTTCACGGAGCTGCTGTCTGGCTGCCCTGGCAGGCAATCAGCTCCTTTTCTCTTTCGTAGGGTTGGTTTTCTGCTAGGGTAGTCCCTGATCTGACTCCTTCTGAGATCAAATAAGCACGAGCGTTGGTGCATGAGAAACGGCAGCAGGACGCAGAAGGAGCAGAGTGGAGCCTTGCTAGCAGCTAGTCATTAGATTGCCTTAGCTGTAAAACCAAACTGTGTCCTGGGACTGCAGACTTTGCCCTTCATGGCTGCTGAGAAAGCTCCACGCTGATGGTTTTCTTACATACTGGGTCAACAAAGGGATTTATTCAGAATAAAGAGCTCTGGTGTGAGGACTGCAGAATTGGTCACAACAACTCACTGGAGTAAACAACCGGGCTGGTTTGGTGTCCATAACGGAGTATGTTTGGTATGAGGTGTGATATCCACAGGGGAATATCTAGACTTTTGCCAGCAAAAACAGACAATCTGAAGGAAGAGGAGCATTGGCAACTGTTCTGGGCCTGTGTGAGGAAAAAGTGTATTGCAGAGAGAAACAGGTGTTTCAGTGCTTTGATCTGAAATTTAGTCTAACGTCTCTTCTCCTGTTCCAGACTTGTAGGGGTATTTTCAGGCAGCTGTGAGCAAGTTTCATCTTCTCAATTAGTGCGTTTAGTTGCCTGATGCTCTAGAAAACTGGGTTAGTCCCTGTGTGGGTACTCAGAGTCCTGATCACTTTATTGGTTTAACTGGATTAGCTGATAGTTTAAACTGAACTATTTGTTCACACACATACACACRCACACTGTAAAGAGATTGTACTTTGCTGGCCTTGTGGTTAGTGCTTTCCATTGCCAGGTCTGTTCCTGGAATTATGGTATTGACAGTGCTAGAGAGGAGCCCAACCCATCCAGGAAAACAGAATTGCACCAGAGTTTTTCGTCAGTTTATACCGCTCAGGCTGTTTCTGACACATCAGACACCTCTGTTTAACACTAGGGTTGTGCTCTGACAGTTGTCTGTGACTGCGTGCAGAGAGGTTGGGCGCTTGAGTCTTTGGTAGGGTTTATCATATGATGTTGTCTTGAAGCATCTGTGGGGACCTGGAAGGGTTAGAAGAGAGGTGCCTTTTTGCATCTAGCCCTTTGCTCACCTGAAGTCTTCTTTTCCAGCATCCAGGTGGAGAAGAGGTTTTGCTCGAACAGGCTGGCAGAGACGCCACGGAGAGCTTTGAAGATGTTGGGCATTCCACAGATGCCAGGGAAATGCTCAAGCAGTACTACATAGGGGAGGTCCACCCGGTAAGGACCCGCTGGGCATGACGGCCTTCTTTCAAACACTGTGTAAAAGTGGGACTCTCCC
The DNA here is from genome assembly GCF_003343035.1 of Apteryx rowi. NCBI lineage: Eukaryota > Metazoa > Chordata > Aves > Apterygiformes > Apterygidae > Apteryx > Apteryx rowi. The sequence continues at coordinate 35,883 of NW_020450707.1, forward strand.
TTATGTAACCTGGCAAACAAATACACCAAGAGGTGCCTTGCAAAATAAGTAGGTAGTTAGGTTTTTATACAGTCTGTGTATCATCCAGGACCTCTCTTGAGGAAACAAAACTAAATGAGTCTTCTCTTTCCACCATGCAGAACTGATTTCTGACTACAGTTAAATAAGTGTCACGTAAAGAAGCTAATCTAATCAGTTCCCTCCTTAGCTGGTGGTACCATAACTTCCTCTTGCCTTGTAGTTTAGAGTTCAGGAGGGTGAGAGTTCACAGGGGCACAGCACAAACACCAGCTTCCTGCCCGCTGCAAAGCCAGGGCCTTTGGGTGCTAAAAACTGGAGTCGGGACAATTGCAGATATGACGGGACTGTGTACAGAACAATTCCTTTGTGATGACTGCAGGCTTCTCTTAAAGTCAGTGCTTATTGTTTTTTCTTCTTTTTTTTCCGTTGACAGCATGACCGTAAAAATGAAGGTTCTAAGGTAAGCTATTACTGTTTTACTTTTCCATTTTAATTTAATGCTGAGGAAATTATACTATGTTAAATTAGTTTATATTCTATATTTTTTTCCCTGTAGGCTTTTTTTTTTTTTTTTGGGGTTTGCCCTAAATAGAAAATATTGTGCACAAGCATTAATTAAACAGTTTGAAGACACCTAGAATGAGTTCTGCTTACACAGGAGAATTTAATCTCATAGACTGATGCTTTTGGGGCAGGGATACTCCATTCTGTGCCGGTCATAGCAGGGCTCTCAAAAGGGGGATGAAGAAATAAAGAGCTGCATAAGCGTTCTCTCGTATTGCCTGTATGCTTGGTGCTTGGTCCTTTGCTCCTGGGCTTTCAAAGCATTCTTGCCTGGAATTGGAATTCTTCGTCAAGCCATCTACAAAAAATCCCCCTTGTAATTGTAATAGATGAAGTATTATATTTATTTTTTCTGTTGCAAGCTCTAATGTAATATTGCTGCGGGTAGCTAAACAGCTCCTCTTTTTCATATGGAGTTAGCTGCACTGAATTGGTGGGAAGAGATGATTGTATTTAAAGTACTGTAAATTTAGCCACTAAACAGAAATTTCAAATTTAAAAATAGGTAAAGTTGCCAGAAGCTGTAGATTTCCTTTGCTGACGACAATTTAAACTTATCTGGATTTTCTTTCCATACCCAGTATATGAAGCACACATACTAAGTTTGTGAGACTTAGGCATGCCAAGTGTTGCATGTTAGAGGAATTCTCTTTTTTAAACCACAAAATTTGTTCCCATGTGGCAGGCCATGGCCTCCCTAATTTTGTCTTTATTGGAGGAAAGCTGGAGCTCTCTCTTCTGCTGGGTGCATGTTCAGACATACAGCTTCTCTATGGACGGCTGTTTTTCCTGCTTAGTACTGAGTTGCGCTGTTTTTTGGGTGGCCAGATGTGGAGCTAGGGCAAGCTAAGGGAGGTAGCAAAGAGAAATGTTGTGGTGTTGAACCTAACTGTGAACCAGATGTTTTACGATCACTAGGCTTCTGAGTTTAACTTTTCTGCTCTAACAAATTCCACGAACCTCAACTGACATGAGTTGTCCTGGCCGAGGAGGAACAGACGTTCCTTCCCCTAGAACAGGGTTGCCCAGTGAGGGCTGTGACTCCACACGAGGTTAGAAGGAATACAAGTGGTGCTGGAAGCAAGACAGAAATTGTTTRTGCGGGCTCGGGGGCTGCAGGTCTGACAGAAGAGCTGCAGAGCTGCGGCTATAAATCCTTGTCAGAGCAGTGGGAGGAGCTGGCTTAATTACATGAAAATCCCTTCTGTGCTCTGCAAGGCGCTGCGCCTCGCTGCCCGCGGCTCGGAGAACGAAGGAACAAGTTGAGTCACACTTTTTTTTTTTTTTTTTTTTCCTTTTTTTCCTGTGGAGCTTGTGGCTTGATGTTTACTCAAACTACAGTAACGAATAAATCTGCCAAGCAAATTATTCCTTTGTTTTTGCTCAGGAGCTCAGCAGGCACTTCAGTGTGAAATTGGAAGTTGTTTTTTGTGCCCCCTCTCCCCTGCCATCAGTGATGTTATTTCCACACCTTGAGCCACAGGCTTTTTTTTTTTTTTTTTTTTTTTTAAATAACTCACTGTGTCCTGATCACTGGGCTGTTAGTGTTGCTACATTCAAGCCAGGAGACATGCGCAGCCACCATGGGGTTGGCTGTAGAACAAAAATTCTCTGTTCACTGCCCAAGAAATCACTGGTGTTGCTTAAAACTCGGGTGCTTCTGGATCAGAATGGGACACAGTGTTGCAAAAGTGCCTTTGAAATGGATGGGGATGGGGAAATGGTAATAAATAGAATCCCATTGGAGAGGTAAACATGTGTCTTGCAGCTGGCTTCTCTTCTTGGTGGCTTGAAGGCTTGGACCAGAGACAGCTCTGCCTTCAACAAGGCTTTCATTAGATGTTGTTCAAAGCRGGGCCACTTGCGGAGTACCAGGAATCAGTGAGGAAACAGAGAGAGCAGCAACTGAAGCCCTTGGGAACGTTTGTTTGTTATACTTAGCCATAGAAAGAGTAGCTCAGGCTGGGTAAAACCTACTCTTAGGTATAAAGTGGAGCTGCATGATTATGCGTATATTCATCTTTCAATTTATTGTTTGATTCAACTCTATTTCACAAACAGAATCACAGCCCTGAAGCGTGCATAGAAATAAGTATTAATCTGAATAGCTCTCTTGGATACAAGAGTTAAATATTTTTGCAAATTACTTTTTTGTTTGGATCTCTCTTAAAAAAAAGTATGAATTATAATACTGTCTAAGGAAAGACAGGGGAACACCAGGATAAGTGGGAGATTAACCTTGTAAAATATCTGATGATGTTTACTGGTGAACAGGAAAATTGATTTCTCTTCTGTTGTTGTCAGAATTTGCAAAAGCCTCTAAGGAGGAAGTCCAGTGACTTATTAACAGCTAAGATTTGCTTTTTTTGCATATTAACAGCTAAAAGCTGCTTTTTTCAATGTGCAAAATCAGTTTTAAATTATATTTGGGCCTATTTTTAAAAATGATAGCAAGAGATAGAAGTCAATAGTGTAAGAAAAATGGGAAGGGGAACACAAAAAAGGTGCTGTACGTATACACTCTTGTGATTCAGCTCAAAGGTAACTGCCCCCCGATAAGCGTCAATGTTCAGCATCCACTGAATGTGTTATGGCAGGCAAGGAAGCAGTGAGGCCCTCAGGGAGTGGAGATAGTACTGTTTAGGATGGGCAGGAAAGGTGACTTTTGGCAGGTAGATGTTGAGAGCATTCCAATGGAGAGCAGTAGCGTTGCATCAGCCAGGCCACAGAGGAAGAGGATGGGCAGTAGTCAGCACAGAGTTGGCGAAAGCCTCAGTGAGAATTTCAGCTGACTGGACAGAAGTGGTTAAATCCTCAAAACTTTATGAAAGAAGGAATATTAAAGTTTGGAAACAGTTTGTACACAAGGGAGGAGCTGAAGAGGTTATATGATTGAGTGATCAGACGGTAGCACAGAAAACGGGGAAGTGGACACAGCTTTGGAGAAGGGATCATAGGGAAAGGATTGTCCATATCAAGCAGAGGCAGCCTGCAAGTTCTCATCCACAGCATAGAAAATGAAGAGACAAGTCTGAGAGGTGATGAGCAAGGCCTGCTTTTATTTGAAAGAGGTGTAGCTTCCGGCGTGAGGTTGAGGCCGGGGCGGCAGGAATCGGATTGATGGAAAGAATGCAGAGGTGGGGAAGAAGGCAGGCATTCCCATCCACTTTGGTGACGGACAGGAAAGATAGGGTGTTTGGGGAAAAAAAGGGAGGGTTATTTTTCCTCTGTTTCTGTAATCAGATGTTCAGTCTTGCAGTTTTATTAGCATATGTGTAATGTTTCTTTTTTTCCCTGCTCACTCCCTTCCCTTTCCTCCTCCAGGACCCAAATGTGGCATCCTCAGGCCAAGCAAGGTATAGTATCTTCTTAAAATAAGAGATTGAGGGGTTGGGACTTGCCGTTTGTAGAACTACATATTAACTCTAATGTACAGGGAAAAAAACCTCAGCGATATTACTGCACTGGCCTTCCAGCAAGCAGATAGTCCAAAGCAAGTTGCCAGACTGAGCACACTGAGTTACCTGCGAGGGCCTGCGCCTCCCCTGTTGGATATGGAGGCACAGCCGGGGGTGAGAAGCCCCCTGTTCCACGCCGGGCAGAACAGGCAGCCCGGGAACCCTGGTGTTTTGCAGCTTGCAATTTCTGGCCCATGTGTTCATCTTACGCCACTGTGGCTGCAGTCCCTTTGCGCTGCAGCGCTTGTTTGGGTGGTTACTGCAGATCACTGCAAGCCAGGGGCTGCTGCAACACAGTGATGGGCATTTTTTGGAGGGTCTTTATAGCAACCAGCCTAGTTTAGCTGAAATTTCAGCAGTGCTGGCAACCAGAACAGGGCTCTGGTCTTTGGTAGCTGATGCAGAGCTCTTCTGCTAAGGAGGCTGCTGAAGGTGAGTTCCTACCACTGCCTGTGGCTTCTGGTTCATGAGCGAAGGAGATTTATTGTGGGATAGCTGTAGCAATTTCTATCCTTGAGTCAACTCAGCTGTTTGTATAACACAAATTACAGCCTGGCTTATTTAAGAAAAGAAAAACAACCAAAAACAAAACAAAAAACAAATTGGTTTCTGTGTGTGCCGGGCTGGAAACTGCAGCAGTTCAGCTGCTGTTTTATAAGCACTCGAGCCATCCTTGCAGCGACAGGGGCCTCGCGCAGGGGCCGGGCAGAGCGCGGAGGGGGAGGACTGCTAGAGCTGTGCTGCCTTGGGAGCCTGAGGCCTAGAGGGCTGGTCTGTTAGACGGTGATGAGACAGCTCTTGAGAGTTTCCTAGATCAAACCAGACATGTAATTAAGTGTTGAACATCTTGAAAAAATTATTAACTTGATACTTTCTTCTGTTTTATGTTGTGTGTGGGTTTTTTGTTTTTGTTTTCTCCCTCTAGTTTCTGGTCAACATGGCTAATCCCCATCTTCGGAGCGCTGGTCATAGGTTTAATGTATCGCTATTACATGTTGGATGGGAGATCCTCTTGAACTGACCTTGCTGGAACCGTGGAAAGCCTGAAAGAGAGGGTGCGAGAGCAAGTGTGTGCATGCACCATGTGGAGTTCTGGTCTCCTTCGCCTTTCATGCTTTGCCTTTAGCTTTGAGTCTGTAAAGTGATGTTGATATCCATGGGACCAAGCTAATACCAAGCTCTGTCTGTCCTAACTCTGGGACAAACAGCGTCTTGTCTTACTTTCCCTTCGCTCTGTGGCAGGGCAAGTGCAACTTCCTGTTACTCCTGTTTGTGTGTGGTCTCCCTCGGGTGCGTGTGCGTGTGCCCGTGCCCGCGTGCGCTCCCTCTCTAGTAAAACACAGATAACCTTTTTCTTTCAATGCCTTTTTGTTAAGCCAGCYAGACAATGTGAAACAGCCGCTAGTGAGCCTGCGGATGCCTCAGACTTTCACATAGCATTGTCAGAAATAAACTGCAAGTTGTCTACAGCCCTTTCCAGAAAAGATGCCCAGAGGTTCAGAACCACGGTAGCTTCCCCAGCGCACGCAGGCAGCACTAACTGGAGCAGCAGGAAATTGTTAGCTTTGCTACCTCTTTCTGTATGTGTCTGTTTTTAACGGTTAAACAAATATAAATATTTTAAAAGTGATTCRGTTCATTTTGTAATATTTGTACTTGTCCCTTTAACATGTATATTCTATGAAACCATTTATACCTTGGATCTTGGTCATTTGGGTGCTTTTGTGCTGCGTGTGGTGATACCAGAAACAGGAACTGACACTGGCTTCTCGAAATGGAGATTTTCCTTCTTCCCAAAGTCTTGGTCTGACACACGTATTGGAAACAAAACGCATTCTTTCTTACTGTGAATCTAGACCAGATGGGGGGAAAAAAAACCCAAACGCTGCCTCTTCTCCCGAAATGAAAGGGGAAAAAATCCGTTTGGGTTTTGTGCATAATGATGGTTTTGTCCTGGAATTAGAGTAAGATGTTCTTCCTTTCCACTTTCTGCTTATTGCGTAGGCAGCCTCCCACAGTGCGGAGACGATGTAAGTTATGCTCCATGCACTGGAAGACGTGAATCTTTCCAGCTCTTCCAGCATGTTGGTCTGTGGCTTCAGGAACTGGAGTAACAATGCTGGGAAAAGGGGACTCACGTTCGGTGTCTGATGCCCTTCAGTGGCACTGTGCGATGCTGGTTCCTCGCTGGTTCCTTAAGCTGGTCGCCTTTTTTGAACTGCAGCAGAAAGGGAAGCAATATCACCCTCTTTGTGCAAACCTCCTGTGGAATATGGTTTTTTCCTCACTTTTCTCTGCCGTGGATCTCCCGTGCGCCCCAGCAGGTTGTTCAGAGCCCTTTCTTGAGGTTGTGCCATTGCACTCTGCCTTTTCGAAACAAAAGCCGACGAAGTGCAGAGTCCTCGGGAAGGGAGAGCACTGCTCAGGCTCTGCTATTCTCTTTACTCTCCTCCATCCTTATTCTCTTTCCTCTCCTGTATGTCCCAACTCGTCATTCACTGTTCAGCAGAGGTGCAACAGAGTCCCCTTAAAGGCCCTTCTTCCTGCGGGACTTTCTCTACCATAGATTGTTTTGTCTCTTGGGGTGAACTGTCTGGCTGATCCGCACAATCTAGGGAAGCCCAGAGTTACCCGCTGGCAAAATGTCTCTCGAATATCCTATTGCAAGCTACGTTTGTCCTTCATTCTGTCCTGAATGGTTTGGTGGTCTACGTTCCGTTTATTCTATCCTAAGAAGAATATAACAGAAGCCAAGGAAAATCCAGTGGGAAAGATCTGGAAAATTCCATTTAGCTACATTTTTAAAGGAAAAAGGTGATAGGCCACTTAGTCATACATTAATACAGGTCTTAAAGTAAGCAATATGTCTGTCAACGTAAGTTTATGGAAAATAGATCTAATCAGACTAACATGATATTTTTATATTCCAGATTAGTTGATAATACCTTGATGTGCTGCTTAGGCTTCTGTAAGGCATTTGACTTGATACTGCAAGATATTTTGCCTGGTTTAACAAGAGCAATACAAAAATCCACAAGGACAGACAAATGGAAAACCGAAAGTCTTGATTTAACCGTGAAAGGGGAATAGGCACTCGGCAAACACGTTTCTAACGAACCCCGGGAGCAACGCGTGCCGTTTAAGACTTCTTAGCGACCTGGAAGACGGCAGCTCCTCCCTGGTGAAATGGGCAGGCGAGGGAGGCGCCGGCTGCGTGGTGCGGAGGATGAGTTACCGGCAGTGGTGGGGATTGCTGATGAGTTAGATGCAGTTGCATATGTGAAAATAAGCAATGCAGGCTAAGCTCGCGGGAGGCCGGGCCGTATGCTGGCGAGCAGGGACCTTGCGTGTGATTTCAGCATCACATCCGATAAGGAGCAGAATGTGACCCTATGGGATAGAGGTTCGATATGTTCCTCTTGTGCATTAATGGGAACGTTAAATAGGAGAGTCGTGCTAGTCCATGTTTGGCACCGTTGCTGCGGTGAATGGACACTRGGGCTGCTTTTTGTTTCAAAAAAAAATCCAGAGAAAAGCCACGTAAATGATTAAAAGCTTGGAAAACATTATTTACGGTGAGAGACTTGAGCTCAGTCTAGCTTATCAGAGGGAAGGTTACAAAACCACAACGTGGAAGTACTTGCACATGGAATTGAAACTTTGTAAAAGGGCTTTTTGAGCTAAAGGATGGTAGTTCAAAAAAATCCAGTAGTTCGAAGTTAGAGCTAGAGCAGTTCAAACTGGAAATGGCTACTTTTATTCACATATATCATTAAGCAGTTTCCCATGAGAACAGTTTAGTGAGGTTTATAGTGGATTCTCCATCAATGGAAAGTTTTAAAGCTGGAAGGCATGTATTTTCTAAAAACATTATCTTAGTCAGTCAGGGTTAAATCTGGGAAGTCCGATGACCCAATTGTAGGAACCTCGGATGAGCTTGAGGAAAGGGACTTGCAGAAATGCCTGGTATGATGATGGAAAAGTGTCTGCTTTCGCCGTGAGCATCACTTTTGCCTGGGTTTTAACAAATCTTCTTTTTCATACAGTTTTCCTGCAGCTCTCTGCAGTCAGTCTCATTTTGGCTACTCTGAATAACTTTTTTGCCATCATCAAATATTGTCCCTTTGCTATTTACCTTTGGAAAAACTGGTCATTTATTCCCATTTGTTATGACGCTGGGTTTTTGTTGTTGTTCGTTCGTTTGTTTTTTTTTGCTGTTGTTTCCTGTTAACCAGTTAACTGCCTGGGACAGACCTGCAATCTTATCGCATGCTTTCTTGGTGCTTTAAGAGCCCAGGGACGAGAGCCTTGTTCGGTGCCGTATGGAAATCCAAGCGGCCTCTGCCAAACCGCTGTCCCTCGGCCGCGTGCTTGCTAACGCCTTCAGAGAACTCGAAGCGTCCGAGACGCGTTGCAAGAGCGACGCGGAGGGAGGCCTTCCCGCTTCTCCGTTAGCCCCACGCTCAGAATAGCTTCTGTGTTTGCCCGGTGCCGATGTCAGTTTTACAGGTCCGCAGCTCCTCCCTGGCGCTCTCGCCGATGGGAACGGCGTTTGGTCTGAAGGACAGGCGTGGACGTGATGGCCACGGGGGCCAGCGTGAGCCGGGCAAAGCCATCGGGCCGCTGCTCTCACGAGCACTGGACTAACTTGCCTGCTGCTCCCTCCGGTGAGAGCTAGCGGGGCCCATCCAGTTCTTTTCATTCCCTCTTCTCTTGTGGTTCCCGTAATGACGGGTCCGATAGGCCAAAAATTTTGACTAAACAAAAGAGGCATTAACAAACTTGTTTACCTAGTTTTTTTGAGGATTAAAAAAGAAAATTCCGAATCTTTGTCCTTATGCTGAACTTCTCGCGCAGCAAATGTTTGTTACCAGATCCGCCGTACAATACAGGCACTGTCTCAGCTTTCATCTGTGCAAGACAAGTATTTCAGCGAAGCTAAAGCTGGGCGTGGATGGCTTGCTTCCTTCAGGTGCTTTGGAAAAGGAATAGAGTGAAAAGCCGTAAACATGAGCCCAGAGGCAAGGACTTACGTAACCGTGTTAAAGCCGCCTGGGGAGCACCCAGCCGGACTGGAGCGCTGCTGTCGTGCGACTCTCCGTGAATCCAGATTCCTTGGCAATATGGAATGTAACTGTTAATGGGTTTGATGGTTAGCGAAGGATGAGTAGAAAATTTGAGTACATTCCCGCTTGTTGAAATTAGCTGATAAGGAATAGCAAGGGAACAAGGTACAGAACTCCCTGAAGTCAAGGTTCAAAGCCGGTAGCCTTGGAAACTGCCCCAAGGAGAGCGCTGGTTGTGGCAGAAATAATATTTAAGCAGTTGTGTGGTTCTGGAGTGGTAATAACTGCGCAATGCGATTTGTTGTGTGCGGATGCCCCCTGTCCAGAGACGCATGCCGCACTGTCCCTTTGCCCCTTCAAATGAAGGTGTACAACAAGCGCGCGCGCGCGCGCGGTCCTCTCTCRTAACGGGCTCCAAACGTGCCGAGCTGGTCTGTCAGTGTCTAAAACCAGCATCTTACTGCAGTCTTGAATGTCCACCTGTTTTCATGCTTTCTGAATAGCGAGCGTTCCTCATGCTTGCGTTACACAAACTTGGCGAGTTCCCATCACCCGTATGCGAGGCACAGGGCTTTTAACGCACCTCGGTGGTGATCGCAATCAGAGCAAAGGCTTAGGGGGAAGAAGCATTCAACAGCTGCTTGCTGCTCCTGGGACAATCCTGCGCACTACTACAAGTCTGTTAAAAACCAATCGTGTTACATCAGTATATGACAACGTAAGCTGTAACTTGAATTCTTTAAAATTACATTTATGATGTAGTGCAGTTTGAGCAGGAAAACTTTGGTAGTGACAGTAGTTCTGGTTAAAACTACTTATTGGTTAGAGCTAAGACAATGTTGAGCTATTGCAGATGCAATATTTGTCCTTTTGACAGAGGAGAAATCTTTTAGAAGGCATCAGTTGAAACTGAGCCTATGCCGAGGAATTTGTTCAGAGTATCAGAACCGAGTAATACAGTTGTTCTTGCAACGCGTTGGGAAAGCAATAGTCTGTGCAAGCAACACAATCCAGATTTTGGGGGGGTGGATGGGGGTGTTTACATAATTCATTCCACAGTGACCTAAATTTGGATCATTATTAAACTTGCAAATATTAAACATTATGAAATCATTATCCTTTCTGTTCTTTTACAATTGCTTATTTGCAGTTAAGATCTTTATAAACAGCTGATATATTTACACTGTTGAGTGCTGTCTTACTTTTCTGGTTCTGAGAAGTGCTTTCTGTTCGGCAATTGCTGATTCTGTACAGCACTTTAATACTGTAATAAGGTGACTTTTTGCAGTCCCGGCAGGGGAGCTGCGGAAGCTCGGTACGTAATCCGGCTCAGTTTCAGCCGAGCTGCTCGGGAAGCGCCATGACCAAGCAGCAAAGGAGTTACGGAAACAAATTTTGTCAGATAAGAAGCCATGGAGTCTGTTACTGTGAAATACGTTCACCCTCTTGTTCTCCGTGAGGAGTTTCACTTCGCAGGCTACCGGCGTGTGCCCGGCCCGGCGCGGCTGCCGGTGGTGCCGAGGCGATGCCGGGAGGGCAGACGCTCTTCACCGCTGAAGGAGYGTCTGTGTGCGGAGGTGGTGGGGGGTTGTTCTCCACAGAAAGATGAAATGGAGACCAGGAAACACGTTTTTATTAGTATACTTATAAATAAATGGAGTTTAACACCCATCTCTGCCAGCAGAGTCTAAATCTTGGCAATTTGCCTCATTATTTGTAGCTTTTATGGTCGGGAAGGAGCACACAGCAAAATCATCCTGGAAGAGGGCGAAAGATGGGAACGGTAACTAGCAGGCAGGCACTGACCTAATGGAAGAGGCAAGGAAAAGTCGGTGGGAATTGTCTGGTTTGGTCCTGCGTTTTAGCTGAAATAGTTTAGGGAACAAATACATTTCAAGATGCAAGTATAAGCTAGGGGAAGAGTCACAGGTTTGCTGTGACAGGTCTGTGACAAGTGTCAAACTCATGGACATACTGGAAATATTCTGCAGTAACTGAAGCGAAGAGGAGTACGGTCACCGGAAATAAACAGGAAGCATCAGTGCTTGCAAAACAGAGATTTTATAATAATGAAAATGGAAAAATAGTAGAATAATTCTCTCTAGAGGATTTGATGACACTAGTCACCTGCTGGATGTGCAGCTCTGTAACCCTTTATGAAGGGAACAGGCACAACTGCAGCAAGACGTCGTAATAGGAGCATGAAATGCCTGGGGGGGGACAAAAGACTTAACTGAGTGGAAAGTGGAGGTTTCTGTAGTGGGGGGGTGGTGGTGGTGTTTGAAAYGGGTGCTGGATAATTCATGAAAGCCACTGTGCATCCTCTGAGAGGTTGCTGGGTATTGAAACTGTCGTGTGGTCCAGGAAGCAGGTACTGCGGTCACAGGACAGGACATCCTCGATGTGCTTTTTCGTAGAGGAAAAACTGATTCAGAGCATGAAGGAAGGTTGCGAACTATTTTCTTGGCAAACGCTATTTTGCTGTAAGTTCTGTTTATCTTTGGTGATCACGAGGAACTGGATCCAAACTCTACAGCAATCGGGAGGAAACTCCCGAACTGCTGTTAAAGCTGCTTCCCGGCCCGGCCGGGTTACCGCGTCCTGCAGGCTTCTTCCTTCGAGCGTAGGAGGCTTCACGGGGCATCCGAGCCGGAGCGGGCACCAAGCGCGGGAGCCCGAGGGCCGGGGCGCCTCTCCCGAGTCGACGTCTCGGCTTAGGCTCYGGGCTCGGTCCGCCCTGATGAAGCGAGCGCTGAAATCATTTGGGGAAAGAGAGAAAACTCGCAGTGGCCTCTGTGCCGTGAAAGGCGGTGACACCGCGATCGCAGCCGCTGCCTGAGGTGTTGGGCGACCCAGCAGCTCTCGCCGCGCCGTCCTCGTCTCGCCTTCTGATTAACGAAGCTAGCTATTTTTTTAAATGTTAATTACTCTCGATCAGTAAATTTCCACATTAATGATGTATTTATTTTCCTCTCCAAACACTATTTTTACATGAAAAGTTATTTTTAAATGCTTCCTTGAAAGAAGCGGCAGCTGGAGAAGCAAATGGTTTAAAATGATGCTGATGGCCACATCTGGTCCGTCCGTCTCACCCAGACCTGGCGCCCGGGYGCTGCAGGGTGCTGCGATATCCAGGCGTCTGGGCCAGAGCCGCCTTCGCCATCGCACTGGGACGTTTTCRCGTGTCCCGTTTGGGCATGTTTTTCCCTACTTATTGGCAGTAGCTTATTTCTTCTCCATGGTTTGAACGCCTTCCCCAGCAGCGTCCGAACTCCGCACCCAGCGGGTGTCGACGAGGCTGCTCGCCGCGGGCAGAGCCGCGCCGCCGGGCTCTTCCCCAGCTGCCGGGCGGCGATGCCGAGGTTTTCCTGGCAACGATGCCGTTTTGCGGGAGATAACTGCTAGCGAGGATGGCGGAGAGAAGGGCCGGAGCGTTTAACCGGGATGAGCCGTGCCCGGGAGCTGCCRAGCGGGTTCACGCCGCCGCGGGTGAAGGAAACCTCTCGGATCCGAAGGAAGCCCCAGCTGCCGTGCGAGCTCCTCTGCCTGCCGCGTCCCGCGCCGGCTTTTTCAACGACGACAGCACGCCGAGCCGGCGGGTGACGACCGACGCGGTCGCGCTCCTTCCCTCGTTGTTTCCAGCCAACGGGGCAATTATCCGTAACAGGGAATCTCCCTGGTTCGTGCGTTTGTGCCCGTCTCCCACCGAGTTACACGTCGCTTCCAAAACGCTAGTCCTTGGGGTCACAGCGTTAGTGCTGAGCGATGTTCCGATTCTGCTCCGCACGGATAACGGTTCGTGGTTTTGCTCTCCGTTAACGCTAGCCCAGTTCTTGTGTTCTCCCCTTCTGCTGTGCCGAGATTCGGGGTATTATTATTCCCCGTTTCGTACAGTGCGGGACACGGACCGACCTACTGGCTGCATCACTGCAAATGGAAAATTTCTTTCAGAAATATTTCACGAAGCACCAGAAAAACCCTCTATACTGCGTGTTCTTCTAACGGTAAAAATACCACTTTACATTAGGCTGACCTAAATGTAAAGTAGTTACATATTTTTAAGAGGAAAAAAGTGACTAAATTATGTTGTTGGAATTAATACAGATGTCTTCTACAGTTAAATATAAAGTATAAGTACTGCAGCTTCAAAAATACCTTCTGATACCATCCACAGCACAGCTTGCCTTAGTATCATAATTTGAAGAGCTGCTTTTGCCTAACGGACCTGCCGGTAGTCTAAAAACATCGAACATACGATGAAACAGGCAACAGTAGCTTATCGGGGGGGGAATCGAGCACAGACAGCCACGAAACGGACCTTTCTGCGGCGGGGCAGAGCCCGGGGGGAGGACGGAGCCCGGGGGCTACGGCGCCTCTTGGTGCTCGCGGAGCGAGCGGGCTGCTCTGTCTTTAGTCCTGCTAATCACCGCCTAAAACAGCAAGCAGTTAAACCTACTTTTTAACATGCGTAGTTTACTAAAAACGTGTGGTTTACTAAAAGCGGGGACCTGAGTTTAATTCCTAATTGTTTTTCACAGAGGTAGCCAAAGCAGGCTAAGACAACCTGGGCTTTTTGACCTGTGCAGATTTCTAGTTTAATTATACGGTTCTCTGTTGGCCTAAATACACGCACATTGGCACTGCGTGCTCTTATCAGCTGGCATTTCGATGAAATAGCTCTGCATTTCACAGAAAGACTTGCCTGGTTCTTGTTACTCTCCACAGAAGACCCATTTCTTTGGGTTTTAAAGGGTTTAAATGGTCCCTCTCTTTTCTCCTTCTTAAATCCTTACAAACCAACCAAATATTCAGAAAATCAATAAATCACAGATACCAGATTCTAGTCCTTAAAAAATAACATTATTAACCAGTAGCCGGGTAAGCTGGGATCCCCAGTTGTTCCTGTTTCCCGTTTCAAGTACTGGGCCATAAAGATATTAATTTCTAATGCCAGTGCCGATAGCCGCGCTGTAAACGCGGCCGCTTTCCGGGAGCCTGGTGCCTCGGTCACGAGGACGAAGTTGACGCCGGCGTCACATGCTCACTGTTGTCTCTTCTCCAGGGACACTGCTAACAGAAATTACTATAAAACAAGTTTCCTGCCAACCTCAGCAGCTCTAATGAGTCAGGAAGCAGTAATCTGGGAATAGGGGAACTGTTGACGGAGCCTAATTATTTTCTGACAGTCTTTCTAACACCGTTAGAAAATAAAACACCTACATAGATTCAGAAATTGCAAATGGAGTTAGCGATATTACGCATGCACCTGCTAATTTATCCACATGATCCTGGTTTAGAAACCTTCCCACTCRCACCTGCTGTTAACCAACTGCTTATGTAGGGAGAAGAACTTAATTATGAGAGGAGAAAATACCTTAATTATACGGAATACATGATTTTTAATGGGAAATCTCCTGTTTCAGTCCATTTACCCCTGTTTCAGTGTCTGGCAGTTAATTGGTTAGGGTTTTTTTTAATGCTATTTCCATTTTTTCATACGTTATAATTCCGAAACCAAGGGGCACACGGAACGCGTTGCCGCATGTCGCAGACGGGAGGGCGAGACCAGACTCACCAGCCCCCCCGGCGACGCGGGCTCTGCCGTTCATGTGCTTTAAGCGCTCTTCAAGTTACTGCGCGGGGGCGAAGCAGAGCGTCGTCCCGGCGCCGACGGCGCAGCGGCCCGCACGGCGCGCGTAAGGGAAGAGCGAGGAAGGGCAGCGGCGCTCCTGCCCCAGGAACCCTTCCCCRTCTTTGGGAATCAGCGGTCAGGAGACGTGTCGCTCCTCCGCCGCGGCCGTCCGAGCCTGTCCAGTCCCTCTCCATTCGCCTGCTCCCTTTTYGGACCCGTTTGCACGGCGGGGCTCCCGCGGCCCCGGCTCCTTCTGCGGCCCGTCGCGGTCGGCTTTGCGGCTCGCTCCCGCGCGCCCCGTCTTGCCGCTTCCCACCTTCTCCTTCCGGGCTCGCCCCCGAGCCCCGAGGGGGCTGGGAAGCGCGGCGCCGGGAACGTGTTCCCATGATCTGACTGTAATCCACCCTGGCGGTGAAAGCTGATAGGTAATTCATTGCTTTCCCTTTCGTCCTACCCTTTAACCGGTAGGGTTGGACCTTGGAAGGATCGTGCCCCCGGCAGCGCGGGGGGGAGGGATGCTCCAGGCTCTCAGGGCAGCATCCCAAAAGTGACGCTATTTTTTAAGCCTCTCCTACAATGAGGACTAGAAAAAAAAACCCAGTAACTGCCTCTCACCACCAGTTGTGATCCCTTCTGCTCCCAAATGGAACATATATTTCCTCTGCCTTGTTATTCAAGCTTGCATCGCTGGCGTCATTTACAAAGTTATGATCACGCTCACTGTTTCCACTGGAGTCATCATTTGTAGTTTGGCCTTTTGGGACATTAAAGATTTATTTTGCTCATCAGCCCAAACTGACATTGGAAAAGGATCTGCAAAGCCCATATGACGAATGCCGCAGCGAACCTGCCCAGACCTGCAAGCCTGGGCGTTCAGACTGGATGCTCATCCAAAGCCAAGGGCACAAAATGTTCAAAACTCATAAAAATACAGACAAATGCACGACAAACTTCAGCGGTCAGTAACATACACTAAGCACGAGGCCTGAGAACTCGGTCCCTAGGTTGGCTGCCGCACCAGGCAATCCACAGAGCACAGCGCAGGTCTGAGAGGCCGAGCGGGATCAGAAAGTCTTCCTCCACCTTGCCAGGGACGAAGGAACCTGTCACTACTCTAACATCAAATCTATGGTGCCGATGGGTCATTTACAGCCATTCTTGTTGTTCATCGACTTGTGTGACACAAGACGAGCATCAAAGTCGTGCTAGTCTGCGAAGAACCACCCTGATTTGTTGGGTTTTGTTACCAAAACAGCCAGGCTGTGCCAGCCGCTGGGGGCTCTGCAGCCACCGGCGAGCGTAGGGCGGTGTGAATTCCTCCCGGGCTTCCCCTTATCTTCCTGGCCGGGGAGCACAGCTGGAGTTTCACGTGGTGCCCACGGAGCACAGCAGCGGCGCGTGCCGGTGTGCGGCCCAGGGCTGGCGAGAACGCCCGGAGGAAACGGGGTATTTTCACCTGTAGTTTAAACCTGACCCAGACCTCAGGCAAGCCGTGGGAGGCTGSAGTCGAGGGTCCCGTCTCATGGCGTGGTTGGCGAGGGTAATTAGTTAAACCTCCCTCTTCTGCCATGCTTCACCAGGCTCGTCCCATTTATGGGTGAATTTTCTCTGTCCTGGGAAGCGAACGCAGTCCACAGGGCCATGGCTGCACGCCGCTGCCAACGGGCCACCGGCGGGACGCAGCCGCCGCGCTGCCGCACGCTCCCTCCTGCCAGCGCAGCCGGTGCAACGGGGGGATGGCGCCGCCTCCGCCGCCGTCTCTAGCGTTACCTGCTGCAGCTGCAAGGCCATTTCTTGGCACGCTTGGGGTATGAACAGCTGGAATTCTGTTTTTCCTATAGCCTCATTACACACCACCCAGAGCAACTGTTTGCCGTAAGGCTTGTCGTGGGCAGGGAAGAGCCTGATCTGCTTGTTTGCGGGGGGCTGCTCGGAAGCGCTGCTTCCCCTGGCACCTTTCACTGTTTTCACCTACAGCCTGTATCCTCGGTCAGCCTGTCGCTGCCGGACGCGCGTAGTCTCCTGAACGGCCTCCTGCGCTGCCTTGTACAGCCTTTCTGCTCACCACCGGTGCCGTGTCTTTCTGCTTCCCTGCCCATTTCAACGCATCTTGTAACTCAAAACTCGTATTCCAAAATTGTAAGATAAGGCACGACCCCAGCTTCCCTTGCAATAACCCTTCCGTTTGCTCCGCATTGCTTTTTTGCATGCTAGGGATCTGCCAGAGGAGCAGCTTCTGCTTGTGCTTCCCCGCAGCTCTTGGTTAGTTAGACAGGCACCAATTTATGGCTCCAGCCGGACTCCAGTAAACCTTGTACCTGTGGTTTTTGACCTCTCTCAGTGCAGTTACTTCACCGAGTCCCACTGCTAGGCACTGTTCCGTGCTGTCCGTACCCTGGAGCAGTCATATTCCGTCATTAAAGGTCTAATCATCCGTGACTGCCTTGCCTTCACAAAGAGCAGATTATCTATTCTTTCCTCAAATTTGGCCTTTGCCCCCCGCCTCCCCCATGCAGAGATAATGCGCTGCTCTGCGCACCCGGGCGCCGCAGGCCTATCTCCGGGTCCGAGCGCGGCGTTCCCGGCCTTTCTCTCCCATCTGTTATCACAGCTTCACTTTGGAACTTCATCCCAGGTTGGGAAAGCCACAGGAAGGGATTAAAGCAACCAGGCTGTCGCTGCCTCGTCCCCAAAGGGATCCTGCCTCCCTTTTTCTCCCCTTTTCTCCTCGCTCGGTGTTGCCTGTCACGCTCTTCCAGCTCTGCCCTTCCCGGGACTTTGCAAGGCTCTCCACAGCCAAAAGCTCTCCGCAAACCACCTGCTCCCGGACCTGGTCCCGTGGGACGGGCAAGGTTTTGCGGGGAACAGCTGCGAGAACCGCTCTTGGCTCTCGTGACTTCAGTCACTTCCAAAAACACATCCCTGAGCCCCAGGTGCGCCACCAGCCCCCCCCCCTCCGGAGATGCCCCATGCGGACGCAGGGGCCGGCAGCGGCTCCCCACGCTCCGTGTCCAGCTAGGGCAGGACAGCGGCTCGGGAAGCCCGAAATGGTGGCGGACCGGCTGCAGGACCGCTGGGGCCGCAGCGGCTGCCGCAGGAGCCGGACGGGGCTTATCTCCTCCATCAGGCAGAGTCGCGCGGAAAGCCTGGCTCACAGCCGGAAGGACGACGCTGCCGCGCTCCTGCGGCGGCGTTTGCCGTTGGAGCAGTCGGCAGCAGTGGGGTAACCTGTCTCCGCCGCTTTTCCTGTTGCAGCAGAAGCCCGTCGCGGTTGCGGCGTGGTGGTTGCCGCTGAGCCGGAGGCTTCTTGGGGATTTCCGTGCTGCGCGATCTCTCCAGCCATTAATGAATTCCTTCGCCTCCCAAAGGCTGCTAAACTGCCCGCTCGGCCTGAAATTGCTCTGTCTGGAACCGCTCCCCTTCGAGGAGTCGGATCTGCTTTTGCTCTCTGACCCGGACCAGCTGTTAGCGGCACCTTCTCAGAAAGCCCGTGTTTCCCCTCTTTACTTGGACAGGAGGTGATCAGATCCCGGTCTTTTAGTTTTTCCCCTGGCTGATCGCCAGACGGTTTAATTTTTTTTTTCACGCCTCTTTCTTCGCCGGGGAAGCTTGGCACGGCAGGGCYGGGCAGGGCGGGCTGGCGCGTTCGCTTCTCGCGCCTCCTCCCCAGCCCGTGAGCGCAGGCGCGTTCGGACCTCTCCGCCGCTCCGCCAGGTCCCTTCGGGCTCGCAGGTTCGGGGCTGCCCAAGCGCTTCCTGCCCGCCTGGGGAACCTTTCCTTTTGGCCCTTCTTAGCACGACTGCTGCGCAGCTTTTTTTTCCTCTCTAAACTTCCCATGACTTGATAAAAATAATTGCCAGTTGTTCGGTAAATTTATCAGCTAATCCCTTTAAATCCACAGTCATAAAATCTGAGCCTGCTAATTTGTACAGTACTATGTACATCCAGTTTTCCTTTTTTTCTCCTGCCTGTTTTTGACAGCTATGCAAGACCTAATGCAGTTCAGCAGAATAATACATTGGGATTCACTCTTTAAAATTCTTTCTTTATAGGATTTATAGCTGATATTTTACTTTATTTCAATCACTTAGGCAGCATTAGCACGTTCAGCAAATCGTTTTGCTGATTTTCACGTCCTTAGGTGGCCTAAAGGTTCAGACGATTCGGCTATAGCGCCCCAGTCGCTCTAAGCCGAGCTAAGCGTGGGCGGCTGCCCCGAGCCCGACGGCCCCTGCGCCGGCGCTCGCGGCTGCGCGGCCCCACGACCTGCCCCGGGCGCGGAGCAGGACGGGGCCAGCCAGGAACCGGCCCTCGCCGCAAAACAACCTCACACAAAATTACTGCCTTCTGGCAGGCTACTTCACCAGTGCCGTTCACCGGGGCACCGCAGCAGCTCTGGCGCCAGACACGCAGAGGAGGTGAACACACGTGGTTAAGAGCAGGGAGCAGCTACCTCTTTCTGCAACATCAGGTTACRGCGACGATGGGACAACGGCAGCAGTTTCCACTTCCAGCTTTTGCTGGCGGCTACAGWAAAGGCCCCAGCTCCAGCCCACCGGGGCCAGAGTGCCATTTTTAAACCCTTCAGAGAGGCAGCCCTGGCATCTCCCAGCAGAGCTCGTTAACGCCGCGATGACGAGAGGCAGCGCGTGTCCTTGCAGCCCCGCTGCCGGTGCCGTGCTCAGCACACGCGTGGCTCGTGGCCACCCCGACCAAGCCGCACACGCACGCAGCTCCCGCGGAAGGTGCCCGGCTCGCCGGCCAGGGAGGCAGTCGGGAGGTACGATCCTCCTGGGGGCATCAGCCCTCTACAGAGAAGACACACGCTCTCTCTTTCACCCCACGGACAAGTCAAATAGCATGCAATTTTTCAGCTGCTAATAGGCCAAAGAAATCGTCCACGCAACACCTTCAGCTCTAATTCCAGTTCTGCCTCATGTTGTTTCCCTTTGCACCACCAAGAAAATAATTTCTTTGCTCAGGTAACATGTCCAGAATTAACACTTTGAAGGACAGCTATCTGGACGCTCCTAATGTCCTTTGAGCGAAGGATTTTTTTGTCCAAGTCTGCTGCACAGAAATCCGTAGTGGCACACCACCCTCTGTTACTTGGTAGCTCCTATTTATCATTGCCGTAACTTATGAACTTGCAAAGCAGACATCCTGGTTGCCACAAGGAAAAATTCAGCTGCCAGCTGGATGATAGCACAGTGATTAGAGTGAAATCCTTGGAAGATTTTTAACTCAAGAGGATACTCACGTCTGGCTTGGTGCGAACGAACAAAGCCTCACATGACGCTGTCTGCCTGCTCCATTTGGCACAAGAGCGATGAGAGCAGAGGAAAAGGCCTGTGCAAGCACTGGGCACAGGCAGCGGAGAAACTTGCCTGGCATTTCTAATAGCCAGAATCACAGGCTCGATTGGCAACAAAAAGCAGCCGTGGCGATTGGTCCAGGAGGCCTTAACAACCCCATTCTGAACAAAATGCGTGAGCGCCTTTGTTGTTTCGTATGGAAACATGCAAACACCCAGAGCTGTTCCCAGGGATTTCACTTATTTATTTTGAAGGAAGGAAAAATACTTTGCTTTATTTGTGGGTTCGGCCYGAGAAATTTTCTTTTAGGCACGATGAAGTAACACATCTGAAAACAAATATACTGTGTTGTTGAACACTGCTGACCACACCGAACCGGCGTCTGAGTTATGGAGCGCTGCTGGGGAAAGGGAGCAGCCACAGCCAGGCTGTGACGCCCGAGGAAAAGGTGCTGCAGACCTCTGCTCGTGTGCGGCGCAWACACAGAGCGACCTCTCAGCCCCGTGCCCGGTTTTATTCTGGTGCAGTGAGCTGGTCACCAGGCATTGCGCTAGTCTGATGGCATCCGCAGGGCAGGGTTTGTAGGCGCTATTGTAGGCACTGCCCGGTTGTGCACACACCGGCTGCCTGAACAAGGTGACTCTTCAAGAAAAACGTGGAGAGCCCTACTGAACGAATCCCTACATTSGCAGAAGAAGGCTTGGTGCAAAACTGTAAACAGTAAGTATGTAACTGGAGCATAAATAGGAGATACAGCAGAAAGAGAGGGTAGGGTCTGGTTACAAATTAGCCTTTAATCAGCACTGAAATCTGTAGACCTTCTCCTACTGCGGCACCATGCCCTCGCTAAACGCCACAAATGACAACCAAGTCATGCAGGGGATAGAGAAAGCCAGCACGGCTCTTGGGAGATTAAATCAGTATGTCTGGAATGAAGGAGGTATCTAACTTCAAATAAAACTAAATGTGTACCGCGCAGTTGTCATCATTCTTCCGCAAGGCCGCGAAACTTGGATAACTTGCACCTGTCATGCCAAATGTAAATGCCACATGGACTGTCTCGGTGCCCTCGTCTGTGGAAAACGCCAGAATGAAATCCCAGCGCTTAAAGCATCGAAACCCTACTGCTGCACACTCACCAGTGGAGATTCAGACATCTGGTGAGTATGTTGGGCAAAAGACTGCCCGAAGCCACTTTCTGTGGCCAGCTAAAGAGTGGCGAGCAGCTGAAAGGTGGACAGTGAAAGGGTATTCAACACATCTCAAACACACCATCGCTTGGCCACCGCTGGTTTCGTAACAAGAGAAACCACAAGTAAAATTGTCTGATGTGGTGAAAGCTCAGAAGTAAAACTGGACTGATGTTGTACCACAAAAGACGCTGGAGGACAGAAGCAGAAGAGGGAAAGCRGCGTCGGTAACACCTGCGCCGTGGCCCCGACACCAATTTCACACGCGAGGAGGGTTCTTGCCAGCCAAACACTCAGCCAGTGACTCAACAGATGACTCCATCAGGAGCAGGTTTTTGTGAGAGACCGCGAAAGTCTCTGCAGGGTTTATGTGGGCAGCAGCAGCCACGGAGGCACCGTTCTCGCTGCAGCAAAGCTGAAGGCACGGGGGGCACGCGTGCTGAGGGAGCCGCCCGGCACGGGGCTGCCTCTCCGGTCGTGGAAGGAGGCGATGCCGAGGGGGAGCCTGGTGAGGCTCTGCTGACGCTACTGCAGCGAGYTTTAGAAAGCTGCAGTGCCGAGATCCGAGAGCAGATGTGCAGAAAGGACACGAGCGAGTCTTTCGGCGACGCGGTTCCCCAGTGGAAATTAGGCTGGAGATACACATCAGCTGCTCGCTGCCTTTTCTTTCCTCATTTTTCACAGCTTTAATATTTGTCTAACACCTTTGTCCACTCACGCGGTGTAATTGTTTCTGGTTTCCTGTACCTTCCCCAGTTACAAAGCAGATTTTTATCACCCTGGAACAGTAATTTTACATCAGCACCGGTGACCTTTCTGTACCTCCTCCCCCTTCCTACACTTTCTYAGTCAGGGAAATGGGTTTTAACTGAGGGGTTCCCAAAGTCCCTCACCTTTTGTGTACATGGACTTTAGCACCTCTCACGTTCTCCAGACTACCCAGTTCCAGAGAATTGTTTTCTTCAGGCGCACACCATCTTTCTTTCATGTAACTAAAACACCCTGTTGACGCTACTTTCCACATTTCCTTGTTATTTGCTTGAAAAAAACCTCCTTCTTTCAGGGGACAGTACAAACAGGACTTTGCTTTGCTTGCGCGCCCCCCTGAACCGTGGGTTGCTGTTACCGAGCACCCGTGGGGACCCGTGGTGGCAGACCGGGCCGCGGTGGCCACCTGCCCCCCACCAGAGCTGGCAGCGGGGCGACGGGCGCCCGGGCAGGGCCTGGCTCGGTTGGGGCCCTGGCGACGCCCCGTTCAGTCAGGACGGCCCCGGGCGCAGGGCCTTGCTATCCTCGCTGTGGGGCGGCCCTGGCACGGCCAGCCAGGCCCCCCCCGGACCCTCCATCGCCTCCCCGCGGCCCGGAGGAGCCTGGGGGCCGCTCGATGCCCCCCCCGCGCCGCGCCTCCCCCCCTCCCT